>NC_079223.1:22134727-22322227 GCF_029633865.1 Lampris incognitus | reverse complement strand
TTTTTCCCCTTTATATATTCATGACTATTTCCTGAAGTCTATTAGAAAGACATGACTTATTCAAGTGGAGGTTTAGATTGAAGTTCTAGCTTTCTTGGCAGTCCCCTCCTTTCAATTGCTTTGTCTGGCCGTCCTCTCTCTCTCTTTTTTCTTCTTTCTATCCTCTCCCTCTACCCTTTACCTTTACTCTTTAATTTCATCCCCACCCTTTCTCCCCTCTTCTTGGAGTCCTATCGTTGAGTGGATGTGACAGATCGTATGTATTTCTCCGCCCGTGGTGCAGGGTGCTTGTATGAGAGAGGGCTTTGGACCAGCGCTGAAAATTGAAGCTGAGAGGCGGTTGGATTGTGAATATCATCCATTATGGATTCACAGGGAGAGGGTGCTCTGATGATTTTTAGCCCGCTGGCCTGCCGGCCACCCTGTAAGGGCTCGATTATGGACCCGGAACAGACAGGAAATAGTTTTCTGCAGCGAAGGAGTTCTTGTTCTTGCCCACATCACACAGTCTGACACTCCCAATATCAGGACTCTCAGTTCTGTTTGGGCCGAACATTTTGAAGGGAAAAAAGTACCTCAGAAGAAATCTTGATTTTTCAGCTAACATACGTTTACTTAGTATGAGTCTATGAGTGGTCAAACTTCAACATGGGTCATTCTGTGGTTTGCATGCCAGCTTTCATCATCCCCACCAGCCGCAGGACTCACCTCAGTCCACCACATGGATCCTTGTTGAGCTTCCAACTAGCCCTCCTCTCTTTACATGGGATTTAAAAACTTTGGGCTGATTCAAAAAGTGGGCAGAGCTTTCATAGTTTCCCCATGGAAATCATGTCTTTTAAAGGTAATGTGTCTGCATGGAGCGGTGCATTCTGAAGAGACCTTGAGCAAGGCACTCTGTGGGACAGTCCCCCACCGCTTCAACCAGTGCCCATCTGTAGCAAACTGTGTAGCCTCATCTTACTGTTGAGGTGCAGCAAGAGAATTTTCATTCTAGAATCAATAGATAAATAACAGCTCAATAGACAGACAGACAAACAAAACAGATAGATAGATGCATAGATAGATAGATAGATAGATATGTACCAGAGATTATATATGGGTTTGAAGGAGACATAAGCTTGACAGGAAATATGCCTGCAAGTACTCTTCCATTTGTCCTTGAGCAAGGCGTTTTCCTCTGTAATAACGGTGCTTTAGAGCAGATGACCCTGGCCTTCCCTATACTTCAGGCAATTTCCAAGTAAAGCTCAATATCTGCAGCCCCAGCATATAAATAAGCAAGATATACAGTATTACATCATCTTGGGAGCTTGGAATAAAATAATATGTTCAAATTGATTTTGACACCATTTTAAAATGAGAAAGCCAGAAGGGATTATTCCCTGTTAAGCATATCGGGATAAAACCAGTATTTGTTAAAGAGTACAGCCTTGCCTTAAAGGTATAAATTATGTCACTATAAGATAAAGCCATTTCTGAAGTACATATTCAGTAGTGTGTGCTGCTAACTCACATTGCATTTTTTGTCTTTTTCTGATATAGACAGATGCAGAATGTGTATCCTTTCGGATTAGACTGGTTCAATCAGTGTATCTGCCCTTTCTTTAGAAACAAATAGAAGCAGTATGGTGGTCCCAAATGCAAACAAAATGCAACAACCAAAATACACTTTCAGTTCTGGCCTTCTCTTCGAGCATTCAGTGCATATGTTTGCCAGAAAACTTGCACGACACAAAGTTGACTGCGGCCCCCCCTACGACTGCAATGGGTAGTGCAATGCTTTCGGGACAGCCTGTGGGCATCAAAGATGGCAGATGGCCCCTCCAATGCCTGGGTGGCAATGAGCCCTGTGACACAGCTCCAAATATATTCTCTCTGTTACACACTTTCACACTTACTTACACATAGGCATCCGGGCTTGCACATAAAACACAGACTTACACCCACCGACGCCGGGATGCACCAAGTTCTCCTCTCGCTGCTGAACTGTCAAATTTGCTTCAACTTATTTACCCTGTAAACTGTAATCTCCTACTTAGCAGGGATGTAAAGCAAAAGAAAAAGGGAAGAGAGAGAGAGGCGAATCAAAAGTGCATGATATTTAGTGTGTAGGCACCTTCAGCTGTTGCAATCTTGTTAACTAGAAGCATTGCTGTGGGGTTTAAAGCCCCAAGCAACTGCAGTGAAATCCCAATACTTGATGAAAGACTCCTCTCTCTCTCTCTCTCTCTCTCTCTCTCTCTCTCTCTCTCTCTCTCTCTCTCTCTCTCTCTCTCTCTCTCTCTCTCTCTCTCTCTCTCTCTCTCTCTCTCTCTCTCTCTCTCTCTCTCTCTCTCTCTCTCACTCTCTCTCTCTCTCTCTCTTTCCTGCCTTCTTTCCTCATTCACATGGCTTTCCATTGCTGATGGGAGAAACTTTGGATTTCCCTCATGAAAAGCCATAAACATGGCACTGAAAACCACTTTGACTCAGAAGAAGGCATGCCCTGCCGTGCTGCTGTACAAGACAGCAGCAACAGCACCGGTGGAATAATACCGACTATTGTACAGCGGGGATGCTGTTGTTGGTGTTGATAGTGTGCGCCTGTGTATTTACCACACAACGGTTCGACTCTGCCGAACAAGTGTTGCCCATTGAGTTGAGGAGAGGTGATATGTGTACACAGCTGTGCTCACATGATAGCCTCTTACGCCTGTGAGCGTAGAAAGCTAGAGTACTTTGTATACACACACACACACACACGCAAACACACACTTTTGCAAGTAAACATGAAACAAAAAACACAAACACTTAGGTTTGATAAATATCCAGTTCCTGGGAATCTGGAATGGATTTCAAGTCAGAACCAGTTCTCGCTACCGAACCCGACACTTATCTGACACTTCCAATCCAACGATGTCAACGCTGAGCACCTTAAAAATGAGCAAATTAATCAACTGAACTAGCCACTGACTGAATGAATAACGACATTCCCATTTGTTAATTACTCCGTTTAAACCGATAATGGAGAAGGAAACTCTTCCTAAACATGGCATAGCAAACAAATGTTATCTTATCTGACCGGGGGGCACGGAAACACGGGAGACTTAAATTGCCTGCTCACCGGGCTGCTTCAAGTCAAAGGAAGATCCCACTTTTTCACAACATGGGTCCTGTTTTCATAGTTTTTGCCATCGTGCATTCCGCTTGTGGTATAATTTCACTTACTGGCTTGTGGTTCAAATAGGACACACACACACATGCACATGTGTGTATGCATGGTGTGTGTATATGCAAAACACTAAAGACATGAGTCGGGACAAAAATCTATGCTAATCTCTCTCACCTCCCTCTGCCACCCCCCCCCCCCAGGAGGAATTACAGAGTGCTAGAAGGCACCACTGAGACACCATGTGTCTTTTGCTCTCCTGGGGAGCCAACTGGACTCTGGGAAATTGTGTCTGAATACTTGCTATTACCATGGCAACAGGGGGTCAGATGATCACAGTCACGGAGGAGCCTATAGATCCCGTTTAGGAAGGAGAATATACAGTAGCTGCCTGGTGACTCGGCGGAGGCCATCGCCTCCCACTGAGGGGTTTACCGACCATTTTCCCATGGTTACTTATCCTTATTGATAATCCGTTTACCTTTTATGACAGCTAAATGTGAATTTTCGATTCAAGATATGTGCATCCACATTACTTTCTCCGAGCCAACTGTGCCAATTGTACCTACAGTGTCATCCGTTCACATTTACTGGACTTTCTTAATTACTGGGGGTTCAGAATAAGTGTGGAGACAAATGAGCATAACACAGCTAATAATCCTGACATTCCAGGCACTTTGGCTGGCATTCAGTCGCTCAAGCCTGGTCTGTAATTGGTCGCACACGTGAGTGATATTCAACTCACAACGCTTCAGCGGTCATTTCCCTTTTAACAGGGTGTGTGGAGTCTCCACAACATGAAAGTCAAGTGGTAATAAATGATACATAGAACATATTGCCATGACACAAGGAATGGAATGTTTTTCTTTTTTAGTAAAATACACATAGGCGACTAATTGAAAGAAGTGTGTCCCTGCTGGCCCTACAATGTGTAATATACTCCTATCCATCTCTGACAGTTCTTATCCACTCACAGCTCCCTTACCACCCCACCAACTGACACTGATGACTGTGTCACGGTCCCTGTGGCAGCCCCGTATACTCCAAGGGATTCTGTTTTATTGTTTTCCCCCCTTTTCATCCCAGTTTTCACATGTTCGATTGCCTTGTTCTCCTGTGGTCCCGTAATTGCTCAAGTCCTGCAGTTACTGCGGAAGGCCTAGTTTGGCCATGTGCATCCTTCGATACACGCAAAATTGCCAACCTCTTTATTTCACCTGCCATCTGCAGGTTTCTCTGGGGAAATGTGACATGTGTGGAGGCCCACCCTATTTCCCCCGGATCCTCCCTCAGCCAAGTGGGCGTTCCTCCACCAGTCAGAGCCACTAATTGCAATGGTGGGATGAATTGCGCCTGCCGGCTCCCCGCCCAGGTGCACTGCCAATTGCACTCCCTGTGTCATCCAGTTGAGTCCCAGGCAATACCAGGATTGGAAAGAACCTCTGTGCCAGGATGCATATTAGTGCACTAACATCTGGTGATGCTACGCCTGAAAACCTCAAAGTAATGTTCACCTTCCATTCTTATTGGGCTTTCATTTTTTCCATAGAGTAGATTATTGCTGATAGTAGCATGACTTCAAGCTCTACAGTTCCACCCAAGTTTTACATGTTTTCCTTGAATTTACGCTCGTGTAAATTCACTATCTGTGATGGTGTGCAGTAAAACATTGCACGTTGCATTGTAAAAGAAAGAAAAAAAGAAGTAAAACCAGGGCCTTTAATTGTGAAAACGATGAAAACAAAAGCTGAACAAGAAACAAATTATGAAGGGCTTTGCTTCCATTTCGAAATTCTTGCTCCTATTGTCTCCTTTGATCAAGGGTTACAAAACAGTAACTTGCTAACCAAAGCTAACGCTAATTGACATGCTTTTAGAGCATGCAAAAAGGCACAACACTTGCTCAGTAGTAAAAATATTATTTTTTTGCTGCCAAAATGAAATAAATGATAAAATTAAAAAAATACCTTTTTTTTTTCCTTCTGTGAAACAAGTGCCGTGCCTCTTTGCTCATTTAAGACTGGATAGCGTTCAAGGCAGTGCCTCGCCCTAGGCTGTTTGGGCACAACTCCACATTCCTGCACTGTTAGGATTTTGTGACCCTGATCAAAATCAGTTTTCACAGTCCTGCAGTCATCTCACAACAGAAACAGAAAGACGTGTTGATGACGACTCCTGTATTACGTGACTGGCTGTATTGAAGCCACTGCCCATATGAGGAATCAGAGGAAATGCAAGGTTGGCTTTTTAAAATGACTGGCAGTGGTGTGAACCGCTCTTTACCCTGCTAAGTGTGTCGGCCATGTCTTTAAAAAGGGCCTACTGACTGCGGGACCTATTACAGAAGAAATGGAAGAACTTTTTTTCCTTTATCAATGAGCAAAGAGGCAACATGTACACCTGGGGAATGTACCTCAACAACCTGATAAGAACCCATTTTGAATTTTGTTGGGTGTATTGCCGAAGCATATGTTATGCCTGGCCTTCTCTTCTCGGGAGGTGAACAAAAGTCAAAGAGCCAGAAAACTCCTTTGCTCCCCTTCAGATCTTTCAAATAGATTTTCAGGAGGACAAGAACTGCAAGGTGTAATACATGCCCATGTAAAGTGTCCTTGATGTTTGTCAGGAACTTAAAGTCTGTGATTGATGCGACCATTTCTTGATCAGGTCTGCCATGAAAAAGAGATTTTTAATCCCCAAAGGTGACCTTCGAGTTAAACAAAAAAGACATGTCAACTTTTTGCAGTCTCCAGGCTCCCTCCCCTACCACTGAGTGCGTCTGCGTGACTGAAGAAAAGAACAGATCTGCAGTAAATGGTGCCCATTCAGCCGGCCAAAGAGTCTCTGATTCAGTAGGTATTTGACAGGAGCATGTTGGCCATGGTTCCTGCCTGTCACCTCAGGAAGGGGTTGAAGGACTTAAAAGATCTCATTATAGATGTGTATTTGTTACTGTCTCTCTCCCCATCTCTTTAAACAAAGACACACACACACACACACACACACACACACACACACACACACACACACAGGTAGGTTACAACACAAATATACACTTGGGGCACACACAGGCACCCACACTCAAACACACGTTCACAAATCTCAACAAATATAATATACTACATGTGAATATGAACATGGATGGGCATCCACACAGATGCACACATACCCAAGTTCCTCATTAAGATCATTAAATCTTAACAAACACTTGTACAAACACGCAAACATACACACACAATTTGATAAAGACATTTCCACATCCGAATAACAGTCAACATTTGTATATTTGAAAGATTAGTCCCTAAGTACCTCCATATGTGATGAGTGCATGCCCAGTTGGAATCAAGTCCTGGCCTATAAGTACACATGAGTTTTTGCCCTGTTATATAAGTGTATGTATGCATATGTTAGAGAAAAAAAAAGAGATAGACTGAAAGAAAGATTCTGTACCAGACATTTGGACGAGAGAAACACCGGGGTGCCAAGTTCTTCATCACAGAGACAGATTGGAGGAAGCAGCCTGTGTCGTGGGATATATTCTAGGAAAAATGTCTCCTCTACTTGTTGTGTTTCTGATCACTCTTCACTGAATGCTAATGCAGTCAAGTTGCCCACACTAGCATGCACTGTTTCTGGTCTTTTAAACACACACACACACAAAAGCACTATCCATTTTACAATGACAATGTGTGTGTGTGTGTGTGTGTGTGTGTGTGTGTGTGTGTGTGTGTGTGTGTCAGACACTTCCAATAAATTACCATGCATGACTACTGACAGACTTTTATACCTTTTACAATGAGACATATACACATGCAGACGTACAAAATGTAGTCAAACACAGAACACGGTTGTGTTTCATTCTCTCACTAGCCGTCATTGCCGCTTCATTCCCTCACTCCTCCTCATGCACTCTCCTCACTGTGGTGGTTGAAGAACAACAGATGATATATAAGAGAAGTCATACTGGCTTGAGTGAATCAAACAGCTCTGTAGTTGCAGAGGCAACCCACTCTCAGCAGCACTAGGTGCTTCTCCACACTGGGAAATGTGGGGAACAACATTTAAGCAGAGTGCTGTTACACTGCCTCAAGTGCATGCAGATTGCAACGACAGAGGTTGGCTGAACTAAGCTACTGGTATTGTCAATTTCTAGCTTGTTTGTTATTTTAGATTTACCCTTTTAGCAGTTCACCCTGACAGGAAGTGAAACTCGGTAATTGAAACCAGGCGGGTGTGACATGGCTGCCAGTCAGAAAGTCTGACCCAGCTCACCCTCCTTGCACTGTATTTTCAGCACTGCTGTGAGTGTAACATACACATTTTTGCTTGCTTGCCCTGTGTTTATCTGTAAACGCTATGTAGCTGGAGCTGCACAGCCTTCTTTGTTAATATGGAAAATGCAATATTTTCTCTGCTAAGACACGATATTATGCGCATGGCTTTCGGTGCTCCTGCAGGACAGGTACTGGTAACTCAGGTGTCAAACAGGGGACAGCTGATTTTGCTGCAAACGCCCAAACCTGAGAGTATGTGATGGTAAGTAAATTAACCTTTAGGCAGCTTACATCCCATAGTGGCATAGCTAGTCAAAACAAACACACCAATGCATACACACACACACACACACACACACACACACACACACACACACACACGCACGCACAGACACACACACACACACACACACACGTAATAGGGAACCTCGGCAGAATCAATTTCCCAGCTGAGAGTGTGACTGAGTGTTTGAGCCTTGCTGAGAAGCCCCATTACTGCTGGACATGGAAGCAATCCAGGCCCTCACCCTTCACCATCTTTGTGTGTGTGTGTGTGGGGGGGGGGGGCAAGCTCTCGACAACTATTGTCGAAACTGCCATCACTCTCTTTCTCTCTCTCTCTCTCTCGGATACAGACAAAGACATACCCCATCAGCCACACATACACAGATACACACTCTGTCAGTCACACATACACACCAGCCAATGTGCGAAGCCTTGGGCAGAGTGGCTTGGTAAATTGGCTCTGTTAGCTTGCTAGCGAGTTCAGCTGGGCCCAGTGAGTCAACTGGATAGAGACCAGAAATCTCCAACAGCAGCTCATTTCATGACAGAAGGACTCTTATGGCACAGTGGACACTTACGGTTACTTTCTAAAGCCTAGCACTCGGGCCTATGAAATGACAACACAGAATACATAAATACATACATCTAATGCTACAAAAGCTGGAGGAAAAATGTTTAAAATGGTTGTTTTTTTGTTTGTTTGTTGTTGTTTTTTGCATACAAATACAAAATATTTGGTATTTTGCAAGAAAAAAATCAGTAGGCATAAAAAGGAAAAAAAAGTGTAACCTAACAATTGTCTGCAAGTGGTAGCATGCATCGGCACTACAGCAATAGATCATTGACATGTCAAGCGTTTGTTCATGCCCAGAGCCTGCAGATACTGGCTCCAGTGCCCTGGGATTAAGTGGGTATCAAGAATAAATGACTGAATAAATTAATCAATTCCAGTGGCCCAACCACATAGTATCACCCCCCTAGTATTGGAGTATTAGGCTCTAATGCTTTAGATATGCTGAGCTCAAGTGGCAACCACCACGGCTGGTTTTGGAGGCTAATGCAGAAGTGCCTTAAGATGCAGGTCCTCTAATAGCTGCTGGATGTTGGCCCCAGAAGAACAATCCATACTCCACTCTAGAAATACAAAGTCAATCCATTTTTTCCCCCACAAGAAGTGCATGTTAGTGTCTCAATAGCTAATTTCACTTCTTCTAATGTGTGTTTTGGTAGGGATTTTGAAAATTATTGTTCCAGAAAGAGGTTATAAAAACTTAAAGATTGACATGTTAAGGAGCATGGCTGCTTTGGTTGACAGGTCTCTCTCTCTCTCTCTCTCTCTCTCTTTCTGTCTCTCTGTCTCTCTCTCTCTCTCTCAGGTGTCAAACAGCGGACAAACTGGGAATCAAACTGGGTATCTCAGGACAAACTGGGTAACAAAATAGGTATCTCAGGTGTCAAACTGGGTACAAGAGGAAGGATGTGGAAAAGTGGCAACTGTTAAATTTTGTAGTGGGGCAAACCAAGTTTTCGATTTACAGAAGCAGGACAAGTCTAAATAATAATGGTTCAGAGAAAGATTTACTTCTTTTGTTCATTGCAAGGGTGAAGGCGAGAGTCCGAGTGGATTTCGACTTCTTCACCTCAATGAACAACTTGGATGAATTTATTTCGCAGTGGTGTTTCAGTAAAGCCATTTGTTCTGTCTTTGCATAGTATTTCTTTGGACGCTTTGGGAGTATGTGACTTGGACCACTGTTCTAAAAAAAAAAAAAAAAATTTTTTTTTTAGATGGCTTAATGTGAAGGAGTTGCTCCGTGTTGATGTTGTGAAATGGATGTGTCAGTTGATTTTTTTGTTTTATGTAAAATAAAGTTTTTTAAAAATAAAAAAAAATCTCTCTCTCTCTGGGGTGATTGACAGATTGCTGATGCAGCTCAAGAGGGTCCCACCTCAATTACACCTAGTTGCCTAAATTTAGATGTTCTGACTCCAAACTCTGACAAGATGGCAGCCGACTTAAAGCAAACTTGTGGCTTCAAATAGGCTCTTTAGAAATCTTTGGGTAATTTCACAGATGCTATATCGACATTTTTTATATAGTCCATAGTTTTTTGTTTTTAATTTTTTTTGTTTTTTACTACTTTATTGATCCCCGTGGGGAAATTCTTCCTCTGCATTTAACCCATCCTAGCTGTGTGGCTAGGAGCAGTGGGCAGCCACCGTGCAGCACCCAGGGACCAACTCCAGTTTGTCTTGCCCTGCCTCGGTCAGGGGCACAGACAGGAGTATTAACCCTAACATGCATGTCTCTTTGATGGTGGGGGAAACCGGAGCACCCGGGGAAACCCACGCAGACACGGGGAGAACATGTTAACTCTACACAGAAAGGCCCTGGGATGACCCCCTAAGGTTGGACAACCCCAGCGTTCGAAACCTTCTTGCTGTGAGGCGACAGCGCTAACCACTCTGCCACCATGCCGCCAAGTTGAGCATCAAAAGAGCAACGATAGTAGTAGACTTACACATGTTCAATTGCTACAGGACCTGCTGCTGCTGCACAACTCCTTTCTAGTTGTTATTGAAAAATGCTAATGCCAACAAGTTATCTTAAAAAGTAGTTGCATCACTGGGAAGCTTTTCTTGTCAACAGAGTGCAAGACTGTTTTGTTGCTATGCTATCTTAAATTCATAGAAATACATAAAGATGTAAAATCATGCATGGTCATGTAGGGTTTATCTGTAAAAACGTTTTGCCAACAGCCCTTGAGCAAGTGCACCTCTGGTAGTGATAAGGCTACTGCACAAGCATTGATGCTAAACGTCAAAACTTTTCTGACCCCACAGTGTTGAGATTTTACTGTTATGATGTAAAAAGGTTTGTTTTTTTTCCTTCCTTATTTTGATGTTTCCTTTGCCCTTTCTTCACCTCCAATACTCAGCTACGACAGAGGCAACACTGGAGTTAAAACTATGAACCTCATCATTGTAAATCTATTACCATTAACCTGTTATGCCCCCCCCCCCCGAGTGCCTTGATATGTGTGCATGTATGTACACTCACTGGCCATTTTATTAGGTACACCTTGCTAGTACCGGGTTGGACCCCCTTTTGCCTTCAGAACTGCCTTAATCCTTCGTGGCATAGATTCAACAAGGTACTGGAAACATTCCTCAGAGATTTTGGTCCATATTGACATGATAGCACCACGCAGTTGCCGCAGATTTGTCGGCTGCACATCCATGATGCGAATCTCCCGGTCCACCACATCCCAAAGGTGCTCTATTGGATTGAGATCTGGTGACTGTGGAGGCCATTTGAGTACACTGAACTCATTGTCATGTTCAAGAAACCAGTCTGAGATGATTCGAGCTTTATGACATGGCGCGTTATCCTGCTGGAAGTAGCCATCAGAAGATGGGAACACTGTGGTCATAAAGGGATGGACATGGTCAGCAACAATACTCAGGTAGGCTGTGGCGTTGACACGATGCTCAATTGGTACTAAGGGGCCCAAAGTGTGCCAAGAAAATATCCCCCACACCATTGCACCACCACCAGCCTGAACCGTTGATACAAGGCAGGATGGATCCATGCTTTCATGTTGTTGACGCCAAATTCTGACCCTACCATCCGAATGTCGCAGCAGAAATCGAGACTCATCAGACCAGGCAACGTTTTTCCAATCTTCTATTGTCCAATTTTGGTGAGCCTGTGCGAATTGTAGCCTCAGTTTCCTGTTCTTAGCTGACAGGAGTGGCACCCGGTGTGGTCTTCTGCTGCTGTAGCCCATCTGCCTCAAGGTTCGACGTGTTGTGCGTTCAGAGATGCTCTTCTGCATACCTCGGTTGTAATGAGTGGTTATTTGAGTTACTGTTGCCTTTCTATCAGCTCAAACCAGTCTGGCCATTCTCCTCTGACCTCTGGCATCAACAAGGCATTTTCGCCCACAGAACTGCCGCTCACTGGATATTTTCTCTTTTTCGGACCATTCTCTGTAAACCCTAGAGATGGTTGTGCATGAAAATCCCAGTAGATCAGCAGTTTCTGAAATACTCAGACCAGCCCGTCTGGTACCAACAACCATGCCACGTTCAAAGTCACTTAAATCACCTTTCTTCCCCATTCTGATGCTCGGTTTGAACTGCAGCAGATCGTCTTGACCATGTCTACATGCCTAAATGCATTGAGTTGCTGCCATGTGATTGGCTGATTAGAAATTTGCGTTAACGAGCAGTTGGACAGGTGTGCCTAATAAAGTGGCCGGTGAGTGTATATGCTTGTCTTTATGTTCAGGTATGATACCTCCGTGATATGGAACAGTTTGTCCGAAATAGGGGTGCAGCACAACACCAATATCTGTATCTGTAGTCCACAAAATATCTTAGTTTGTATCTGTATTCCGATTTAAACCAGTAGTGGGTGTGGTTGGAACCGAAGTAGTTGAAAAGCTTTTACTGACAGTTACATTTTCTAAGAATTAAATCTTGATTTTCAGGTTTTGAATTATTCATCTGTTCACAAAATACAAGTAAATATAACACATGAACTAGAAGAGTGCACTCCGTGGAGCGCAGCTCTCCGCCAGGCGTATCTCCCCTCTTCTCCGGCGCTCCGACTTAGGCAACAACCCGGCTGAGGAGTTAGCGCTCAGTCGCTGTATAAAACAGGTTTTTCTTTGAATCACCGCAGTCATAACTAAGTAGCCCCTCTTTTTAGGAACAAGCTCCCGGCTGGCCGGAGTCCTTCTGTTCGGACTTACCCCGTTCTGCATTACGTTCACTGTCCTCCATGTTTCTTTGTGTTGCCTTCACGCAAATTCCCTGCCTGCCTCCGTGCTGCGCAAAGAGCGGGAACGGGAAGTTCAAATGACGAAAGCTATTGCCGTAAAGAGTGTGATTTGCGACACAACAAAATAAACGATAGAGCTTAATATGAAACGATAGACGCTTTCTATCATCACATGTTATATATCGTCATATTGCACAGCCCTCATTCATAACTGTGCACAGTCATGACTGTATGATCAGTTGATTTATATATAATTCTGAGAAACCGATTTGAAATAAAACTAATTTGGCTTTAAAGGAAAACCTTGTTCTATCTATCGTGACAGTACAGTTATGTAACAATCTGAGTTGAGTGGGCAGGTGGGCTTTTTACACAAACCTTGATAATAAAAGCGGGCAATGTGCGACAGTGAGTAACGAGGAGGAGTCAAATAGTGAGGGCCTTGGACAGCTCCTGCAGCCATGCCCGTCGCAGGATCAGCACCTTGACAACGGCTGTGACACTTCATAGTTTGTAATGTTAAAAAGCTCCAACAGTTTAAAATGTAGGGTACGCAATACAGTTAACTCCACAGTATGTGTCCAGTGTTCTCAAGTGGTCTGTTAAATTACGCTTGGCATTTGAAATAAGTATCCTCACTATGAAATATGTTAAAAGGGGCCCCCAGGGTTATAATAATAATAATTATTACTATTGTTATTATTATCATTATTATTATTAGGGGGAAATAATAAAAGGGGAATATAATTGCCTTTTTAATAACGTAAAGAGGACAATTTATTTGACACAGCTGAAGCTCTGGCCTTCCTTGAAAAGTATCTCATTACATAAAAAATGAGTTATATCACAAACAATTTAGTGTTTTTAGAGAACAAAAAATCATAACTAAGGCACTATAATAAATTCAGCCACATGACAATAAAAATAACAATAAAATAAAATTTCCTAAACTACAAATCAATATCAACCGCCACCCATTGTCTGACGCTGTTGAACCCGGGGGTTTGTGTGTCCAACACGACAAAGGATCCTAATTGATTTTGTACCGGCATTGTTTCCATGGTGCCGGCACATAATTATAACACCTTTTTGTGCCGGCACCACATAATAAGGTGTCAAGAGGTCGTGGTCATTTCATGTATTTTTGTGAGATCAGGTTGGACCAGCATGAGACTTTCACAAAGTTGTCATTAAGTTATAGAAAAAAATATTGCTGTATAACATGTTTTCTTCCATAAGCTCTTTTTTTCCCCAAGCAAATCAAAATTTCAGTAGGATCTGCACAGTAAAGACAAACAAAACAATGAAACAAATATTGAATAATGTGTCTCCCATTCGGCTGATTAGTATCGGTTTTAAGATATATTACTGTGCTACCGTGCATTCCTGAATACCATATTTGTATTTGGTTACACCCCTAGTCCAAATTGCATGCCCACTGAGTGAAGGAAAAAACGTTAAAACATATTCATTTTCATTATAATCTAGGAGACTGTCCGAACCGGCGGAGAGTGTCAAAATGTGAGACTAGCGCCTCTTTATCCAGGGGCATTGCCAGGCACCCTAGCTGTATCTTTTATTTATTTATTTATTTATTTTAAATCGGTGCTGTTGGCAGGCTTGGCATGCGACACAGAGATGACGAGCATGGGGTTTTTATTATACATTTATAGCCCCCACCGGTCCCCCTCTCCAGCACGTTTGATCAGCTCAACAACCAATCATCATCGCTTCACCAAGAGGACGATCACCACAAGTGAAACAAGCAAACTTAGAAATGAAAAATGACAGCATGTATCTGATGAGACATAGAAACAGGCACTGACATGTGTTTGACAAACATAATTAGATCCATCTTATCTATATCAGTTTAGGACATCGGTTGTAGCAGTAAAGGAGACGACAAGAAAACAAGACTAGGTCACATCCTAGTATATGGTCAGTGTTCTAAACTGTGGCCTATTTGTTCCAGAGTCAGTGGTAGTGTCTATAATGCCACTTCCTGGATAATAAATGTTCATCTGTAATTTTCTGCAGTGGTTCCAGTAATATGTGTTGTTAAAGTGTACTGAAGTATTGGCGTCCGGGTAGCGTAGCGGTCTATGCTGTTGCCTACCGACACGGGGCTCGCTGGCTCGAATCTCCGCGTTACCTCCGGCTTGGTCGGGCGTCCCCACAGACACAACCGGCCGTGTCTGCGGGTGGGAAGCCGGATGTGGGTATGTGTCCTAGTCGCTGGACTAGCGCCTCCTCTGGTTGGTCGGGACGTCTGATCAGGGGGGAGGAGGAACTGGGGGAAATAGCGTGATCCTCCCATGCGCTATGTCCCTCTGGTGAAACTCCTCACTGTCAGGGGAAAAGCGGCTGGCGACTCCACATGTATGGGAGGAGGCATGTGGTAGTCTGCAGCCCTCCTCGGATCGGCAGAGGGGGTGGAGCAGCGACCGGGACGGCTCGGAAGAGAGGGGAAAGTGGCCAGGTGCAATTGGGGAGAAAAAGCGGGGAATTTTTTTTAAAGTGTACTGAAGTAGCATATATGAATTACTTACCCAAATTTCCCTTCAGAGATGAATAACGTATTCTAGCGAATTCGGGGGGGGGGGGGGGCACAGGAACTGCCGCAGTCGGAACGCGAACCCATACCTCCCGCACCTCGGAAGACATCGCCAACCGCTCGACTAAATGGTCCGACCCGTTAGTCAAGGGGCCAACGTGTCTACTTACCTATGCACGTTACAGTATTCTGGTTCCGATTCTGATTCTGAAATCAGATGACATGGTTAAGCTACATTCAAATTAAAAAAAAAAACCAAAAAAACCCCCAAAAGGTTATAAATGTTGTCGCAAGAACAATACTTTCCACTCCTCTGGATGTTTGATTTGAGAGAGAGCTTACTTTAATTGTAAGTTTTCCTGCTCCCCCTCCTCTTTCACCAGTTTCTATCTGCGGATGCATCTCGTATTTCTAAGACTCTCTCTCTCCGGTGACAGGCGAATTCACAGAAGGACTGCGTGGCTTCTGCGGCTGCTAAACCAGCACAAGACAAAAAGAAATCATGCAATTCTCAAAGCACCCGCTAAGGGTGAAATGCACCCCCCCCTTAACTGCGCTGCCAAGCAAATCTTGTCTTGGTGCTCCGGTGCTATTTGCATGTATTTAAATTAGGTAATATGCATACATTTGGCACAAAATGGGCCCTGTTCTATGCAAATGAGCCTCACTGCAAAAAAATAAGGTCCAATTCACGAACACCGGTACTAATAGCCACACAGAGTGAAAATCATTGGCACCTTCAGAGAGTTGGTGGTGACTGACACCCAGACTTTCCAGTAATCATGGCAGCAGTGGTTGTAGCCGGGCCAAGTCATTACCATGCCAGGCGTTCTCATGAGCAGACATTTCACAGGACAATATCACTTTCTGATTTAACTGAGACCGAAATCATTCGCTGATCCAGGTTGCCGGGTCAACCAATTCTTGCTATACTTGATGAACTCAAGGATGACGAAGTCAAGGATGACATTAAACCTGCCCACTGTGCTCTTGGAGCAAAACCGCCATTTAAACTTTGCCACATGGATAACTGCAATCAGACGCAAAACAACGGCAAATTGCACTAAGCTGCAAGACTTTATGGGTACGTTTGCGCTGTAATATCATTTGCGCAATATCTTTTGTGAATTGGACCTTGAAAAAAAAAGGAAAAAGGATGAGGGGGATGGATGTTAACAGGACAGTGTTCCAGGGAGTGTGTGAGGCAGATACTAGCAGTGTGTATGTCCATGTGAAATGTCCACCTGTGAGTGCTTGGGACTAGACCCAATAAATTCTGGTGTCTGAGATCCGCGGCTTATCGTAGGGCCTCCGAGCAGCAGACAGGCTCTGTAGCCATCCACAGGCAGACACCCATGCCTAAGAGAACAGCCAGAGCCCAAAGAACTGCAAACCCAGAGAAACACCGAGCCCACGGGGGGCAGGAGTCCACAACCCACCACAGCCCTGCCAGTACACAGCAGGCAGGACATCACCCAGCACCAAGGACAGAGAGATCCACCTGGGCAGGGGGTCCTCTCAGCTGCCCACTGGATGACGACCCACACACGCCGACCCACTTACATCCCAGTCGTCTAGTGCTTAATGTGCACTTGTGTCATGTATGGAGTTGAAATGACAGAGTATGGGGGTATGAGTCGACCAGGCTTATCAGGCCCAAACTACTCACACCGCTCCTGCCCAGCTGACCCTGACTTGGTAACGGGTGTTGTTTCGCGTATACTTTGTGTGGATGGGTAGGTGTACTAACCTAGTGTGACTGGGATTAAAATGTTGGGACATTGTCGAGGTGCAAGAAAGGGTAGCAGCGTCATGGGCAAGATCGCAACCGCCTGCCTCACCACCACCGAAATGGCATCATTTGGTGTATGTGCAGCATATGCATTCCAGAACTGGGAGGGAGGGGTGAGGCAAAGCAAGACTAATGCAGGAATGCAGCTGGCCATAGAGCAGCCAAGCAGACTCCCCAGGAACAGCCCACATCCCATCCCTGGTACCGGAGGGCAACCCATCCACAGCAACCAGCTGGAGGCACTCGGCATCCTGCCAAGCGCTGGCAGGCTGTCCTGCACCTCCAGCAAGCCCCGAACCAGTACCCCACTGCCACGCACGTAGGCCATGGACACAGATATAACTGCCCCCGCCATTAGGCATATGATCCCCTGTAGCCACATCACCCAGCTCCCAGGACAACCCTCAGAGCTGCAGGACACCCACCCAACCATAGGATCCCACTGCAGCCAAAAAAACAAACACATGCCCGAGACCCATGATGTCCCAGATCAGGAATAATCATATGTGTTGATGGATGATGCTAAGACACTGGTAAAAGTAGCCCATATTTCATTAAATGCATCAACTTTGTTTTGGGATAATGCCACTAGTCTTTGCATTGAGATATATTCTATTAATAGATGTAACCATTGGGATGTGGTAAGATTGTTTCCACTTTTCCAACTGAGTAGAACTGTTTTCTTGGCAAGTTTTAAAGCCATCAAAATGGGTTGCTGGTGTTTGGATGGTGGTTTGACCGAGGAGAGAGCTCCAAGAAGACAACCGATGGGCAAACCGGAATGCTGTGGCCCAGGAGATAAGATAGTTTATCAATTATGTTGGTCCAGAATGTTTGAATAGAACAGGTGGGCAGAGCCAGATGGCACGGAAGTAATCGGCCGTGGTATTAAGAGTGCAATGTGAGCAAGTGTCTCTGAACATTTGGCATTGGATTATATATATGCTCAATGTAAGGCTATGTACTGGATAAATTGCCTTTTTGAATTGTGGGTCACAGAAAATGGTGGTGACGGAAAGGTCTCTTTCCCACTCTGTGGTTGGTAAAGACACAGTGTCATCTGTTTTTAAGAAGAGCTTGTATATCCTTGAAAAAAAATTTTAAGCTAGCAATATGAGTAAGATCATTGATCATCAGTGGTAACTGAAGGGTGTTGTTAGTTAATTTGATGTTTGCTTTTAGAGACTGCAGCAGTTGGAGATATTGTAGAAAGCCATGGCCTCTGATGTCATACCTTTGGGTTATTGTTGGGGATGATAAAAATGAATTGTTTTTGAAAATATGTTCTAGATGAGTGATTCCTTGTCGCTTCCAAGGCTTGAAATTAATGTTGTTGTTGTTGTTTTTTAACCTGAAAATCTGGGTTGTGCCAAATTGGAGTGAGTTTTTGGGGGATGGATAGTAACCCGGGAGTTTGTTGAATTTCCACCGGGCTGTCAAGAGTTGTTGCGATAAATGGATTTTTAAAGCAATTATGTTTCCTTATTGATTCAGAGAGAAATGAGAGATCATATATTGATCATTCCTGACATTCGGTTTGTTCTATTTCCAGCCAACTCTGGTTTAATTGTTGCTCTGACTGCAGCCATTTGGTCTGAAAATGGTCAGCCAGATAGTAGTGTCTGACATTTGGGGTGGCTAGACTGCCACAGTCTTTGGTTTTCTGTAGTGTTGTCAGTTTAATTCTTGTTTTTTTTTGTTTTGTTTTGTTTTGTGCTTGAACGGAATATGGTGACAACGGGGTAGGACTCAAAACTATGCCCAAAACGTATGACAGCCACACAAAACCAACAAAATTTCATGTACGCCTACACATCATGACAGCACACACAAAGCTAAGCAACCATTAGCGACAGACACTTCAGAAACAGGAACAATGAACAGCAAGCATGGCATTTTTGGAACCCACCACCACAAACAAGGCAAATTTGTCAATAGATAATCTTAGAATCAGAATCAGAATACTTTATTCTTGAATAAACGGCGTGGACAATAAATCCGCAACGACGTCCTCCTCTTCACTAGAAATAACGTTACTCGCGGGTTCAATTGTGAACCAAAAGGCTAACTAGCTCGTTTATAGGTTTTTTCTTTTTTTAGCTAGCTTGTAATCCGTACCCTCCCCCCCGCAGCTGACAGAACTTGTCATAAAGTTAGCGATAACAAAACCCACCCATTTAGAGAGAAGAAATTGGTCAATTTTACTGCCATTTGAAATTACCCTCTCATTGATTTACTATTGCTCAGAACTCTGTAAAATTGTAGCTGGACCACCAATCACAGAGCTGAGGCACAGCATTTTTCTTCCTAGCAACTGCAGAGGCGGCAACATTTTGATAGGGAGACAAAGGAGCTTTTCATTTACTCTTCACATTCCAACACAAACTGAATAGTCAGGTTTGCAGGGTTTATTTCCTCAGAAACCTCTTGTTTAGAGGTTGCCAAATTATGAATTTATAAAATAAAATCAGAACCGATGCAGATGGAGTGAGAAGCGCTTTCTGTGATGGCCTGAAGGCCTTTTCCAGGGTGTCTCCCCGCCTGCCACCCAATGACTGCTGGGATAGGCTCCAGCATCCCCGCAATCCTGAGAGCAGTATAAGCGGTTTGGATAATGGAATGGACTATCTTTGGCCTTCTGTGAGCTGATGGTACCCTCTGACACTCGCCATCTTGATGCGCAATGCTCTATCACCAGTCAACCAAACAAGCAGCGGTGGTGGGCGGGGCACAAGACCTATGATATTTGCATATCCACAGATCCAGAATTTCTTAACGCGGGAGAAAGAGTAGATGTGCTTCCAGTCCCTTTTCAGTTTATTTATTTATTTATCTAATGTGGGGAAAACCATGTTAAAATCATCTCTGAGTATATTCAAACTTTAAAACATGTCTGGAGGGGAACTTTAACATTTTGGTGCATGCATGCAGTTAGGACAAGGTATAGGTATAATGTAACTTAAATATGTCTTAAAAGTTCTTCATTAGGATTTTTAAGTCACACAGGTGTGCTCACAAGAAGGAAATATACAGGTCCTGTTCATTTGTGATTCCTTACTTTCTACAAAGGTCCTTTGGTCAATTGTTTCACAATAAATGTGATATTTGCATATGACCAAGTGGGTGGAAGCTTTTCCCTCTTAAACATGGGTAAAGAATTGTTTTGTGCAAACTCCAACCTCAGCTTTATTCCTAGGGGTCAGCCAATCTGGCAGTCAGGATGAGAAAGATTGGATCTGTAGACCAGTCAAATTACCAGCCAAACATTGATCAAGCCTCAGAGCAGTCTCTTAGCTAATGAAAGAACAAATGGCAGGATATGTTCTAATGTGTACCCAGCCTCACCAACGCAACATACATAATACTTGTCTTCGAATGATGATGATGATGATAAACTTGGTGATGATGATAAGCTTAATTTATCATTGAGGGGATACTCGGGTAGCACCACAAATTAACAGATGTGGCGACCCCCCCCCCCCAGGGTAGAAGACGGCATTCTCAAAATGCTTTAATAAAAGACATATACAAGTTTCCTACTCACATCTATTACCTTTTTTTTATCATTTTATTCATTTTTTGGCTGCTGATTTAATCTGATGTTTATCACCACTGACCAGTGCTGTTTTTTTTTCTTTTTCTTTTTTTTTCCCTTCTACTGATGATGCCTGCTTATATCTCTCAGGGCTTATTATATAAATACATGATGCTGTTACAAGGAACAACAGTCTCAATGCAATCATTAAAACAACATCATTGTCCCCCTCTAGCAAAGTGATGTAATTACTAACTGCTGGAGTCCTCAACAAATAATAATAATAATGAAAATAATAATAATAATCATCGTCGTCATCAACATTCTGAAATACCTTAGCATTTGTTAAGAAACATATGTTTTAAAAATAAATTTGGTAGCGTACCATTGGAAGTTTTTCCAGAACCAGAATCACAGTTGTATTTATTGCTAAGTACAAGAATGTACAAGGCATTTTTTTTCTTGGCATGTTGATGCAAGAGGGAAAGATTAACAGTAAACAGTAACAATAAAATCAAAAAGAATAGTAAATAAAATATATATACAAGATTAAATGTTATATTTTCGATTGATAGCTGGTCTTTTTTTCTTTAGCACTTTTCTTCCTTGTTACATCTCCCATCCATTTCTATAACCAGAGAGGAAAATTCCCCTGGAGACATCGCAGCCCCTGAGACACGGCACAGAGGCAGCACTCCAGAGGCACAATCCATTTTTATCAGCTTGCCCGACCCAGGGTTCATGAAGGAAAAAAGAAGAAGAAGAAATAGGGCCGTTAAAATGTTATGGCTTCTCTCTTAAACTACAACAAATAGACAGAGCAATAAAAGAAGAACTAGTGAGATCTTGTGAAATTGCTCCAAAGGCGGTGACCACTCCTTTATATCCATTACAGCTTTGTTGGGGAGCAAGAGATTCCCCTGATTGATAAAACACAACCTCGCTTCTGCCCGTCACCAAGCTCTCTCATATCACTTACACATTGGGCGTGCATGTGTGGGTGGGTGGGGGGGGGGTCAGTGAGTGGGTGACCTTGTCTTCCCCAAGAACAAAACAGTATGGTAATCTTTCCTAGTAATGTAGTGTGCTTTGCGGTGTGCCTGCCAATCATCATCGGTGTGGCGTGATCAGCGGCGGGTTGGTAAGGCACGAGGGGAGGGACAGTAGAACCTTGATGGTTTTCAGAGCAGGGGATTCTAGGCAGTATAGACCAATACTTCACCGTCATCTGCCATCACATGATGGTTTAGAAATGCATTTCCACTTGCTCCAGAGGAGAACTCTGGGGACTACAGGAAATGCAGTTTTTGGAGCAAGGCCCTGCCATTTCTTTCCATTAACTGCACAAGTTCAAGAATGACGGGGGAAACTGGAGCCTTCGGCTGAGTGCTCATCGTCTCCTAAAAGATGTGCCTTGCCAGCCGCTATCGAATGAAGAGCGCTTACCATTCAGTTTTCTAATCTATTCCAACATTTGATCCCATGAGCTGTCAAGCAGAAATCAAATGGTTTTATTAGTGCAGTTCAGATTTATTATGCCTTTATTCATACTCCATGAATGCCACCTCTCTGCAGTGCCACAGTGCGGTCTTGGCTCTCTGTGACTGACTGCACTGGATCACTCTCACCTATTTCCAGCTGAAAATCATGAAAACCATGGCTTGTGTGTTCTGTGGCTGGAAAGAGTTGGAGAAATGCTGACATGAAAAAAAGGGGGAAAAAAGGGGGGGAGAGCAATTTGTAGAAAGGAAGGAACGATTTGGTGAGAATGAGAGAAAGGTGTAAACAGTGTTGTTTTGCTGCTATTGACAAACCAGATGGTGATCGTGTTGGCACTGTATTCTTGGTGAGCATCTGTGTGTATGTGCCCATATGTGCTTGGATGGTTTGTGAAGCCATGTCCCTCCAGTAGTGTTGGTGAAGGATTTTTACAGTTCCAACACTGTGCGGTATAAACCTCTGAAGTACTGAGGAACTTTATAACCGTGATGTGTCTAGGAGCATGTGTGTGTGGAAAGAGCGAGAGAGAGTTTAACTGTGTGTGTGTGTGTGTGTGTGTGTGTGTGTGTGTGTGTGTGTGTGTGTGTGTGTGTGACATTTTCAGTGTCGCAGCATGAAAGAGCTAAATTAATCCCCCGTGAGGAGACACACACACACACACTCTCTCTCTCTCTCTCTCTCTCTCTCTCTCTCTCTCTCTCTCTCTCTCTCTCTCTCTCTCTCTCTCTCTCTCTCTCTCTCTCTCTCTCTCTCTCTCTCTCTCTCTCTCTCTCTCTCTCTCTCTCTCTCTCTCTCTCTCTCTCTCTCTCTCTCTCTCTCTCTCTCTCTGTGTGTGTGATAACAACAGACTGCTTTAAAGACGTAGTATTACACCACCAGGTGTACGGGCAACAAGCCATTACAAGCCGTTTGGAAATCTAGCGCACTGTGACATCACGCTGGGAGGTGACTGATCAAATCCAGCCAATCAACTCACAGAGCGACCCCTCTCAAACGGCGGCTGTGTGAAATGATTGGCTGGATTTGATCAGTCACCTCCCAGCGTGATGTCACAGTGCGCTAGATTTCCAAATGAATGGCTTGCTGTCCGTACACCTGGTGGCATAATACGGGGTCTTTAAATTGAGATCAACTGAAACAGGTGTAGCTCATCCGTCGTCTCTTTTTAGATCATATATTATGGCTTTCACGTCATGAGCATGATCTAAACAAACTGCGCCAGCTTTCAATTGTTGTCTTGATCTTAACCGCCGTCTCCATGTTGAAAGATTGACACTGGCAAGAAGCTTTGGCTAACTGTCCCAGTACCATGGAGAGCCATCCACAGCCAGGCCATGGTCAGAGGAGTCACAGCTACTGAGTTTTGCATTTGTGCCTGTATAAATGAACAAGTCTGTGAATGTTTGTCTCAGTTATTTGCAAGGGAGGCGGTGTAGCATTGTGTTTGTATTTCTGGAAGTGGGGGGGAGGGTGAGTTTGTATTTGTGTATGCGTATTGCTGGGATTTTTCATGCGAGTGCACCGCTGACTGGAAATATTTTCTACATGTTGGCTCATTGAATTTTCAATATACAGTGTCTGTATGTATACAGTAAGTGTGTGAGTGTGCATGTGTGTGAACCGGCATGTGTTTGTGCCCTGTAACTATCCATAGTAGCTCATTAACCTTTGTCAGTATGCACCAAATTACCAAATACAGGCAAAGAAATAATCACTAACACTATCCCTCGGTCCCTCTCCCAGTCCGTCCCCTCTCGCTCTCTCTCCTTCTCTCCCCTAAGAAGGCTCATAAATAAAGCAGGGTAAGATTGCAGTGCCTGCAGCGATAAAGGTTGCTGGCTAAGAAAGTGTAGGACCTAGCCTGCCACATAGGGAGAGGGCAGAGAGGCAGTGGTGGTGTTGGTGGGGTGGGGCGTGGTGGTGGTGAGTGGAGATATGCTCTGTGAGGAAGCAGGGATCCTACTGCACAGCAAGAACATGCAAGGGAACTGAGATGGGAACATCGATAGAAGAAAAAAAAGTTAAATTAATGAATAATGTTTTGCTCTACATCTGCTATGGTGAGGCTGGTGCTGTGTGAGGGTGTGGAGAATAAGAGCATGAGCGAGAGAGAGAGAGAGAGAGAGAGAGAGAGAGAGAGAGAGAGAGAGAGAGAGAGAGAGAGAGAGAGAGAGAGAGAGAGAGAGCGCGCGAGAGAGAGAGGGATTTTATTAAATTTTAAACAACTCTTTATTTGACATAAAACAAAACTTCAGCAATGATATATCCATTTCACAACATCAACATAAGCAACTCATTTATATTAAAACTTCCAAAATGGTCTTTTTTTAAAGTGGTTCAAGCCACATACTCCCAAAGAGTCCAAAAATGCATCATGCAAAAACAGAATTAAACACCAACTGCCCCTCACTGACTGAGCAAATGGCTGTAGTGAAACACCACCACGCAATACATTCATCTAAGTTGTTCATTAGGGTAAAGAAACTGAAATCCACTCGGACCCTCGCCTTCGCCCTTGCAATGAACAAAAGAAGTACATCTTCCTCTGAACCATTACTAATGCGACTTTTCCTACTTCTATAAATCGAAAACTTAGCTCGCCCCACTACCGGAGTTAAAAGTTGCAGCTTGTCTGTGTAACCCACATGATTACATGTACCCTGTGACGTATGTAAGTTCCACGAGTAGCCTCTAGGAGGCACACGAGCTACAGAGTTTAAACCATGCAAACAACCGTCGACAATAGAGAAGAGAAATATGGATATTTAGAAATACGGACAACTTTGACTATGGATACCTGAATTATTGATAATTGAACTACGGATATTTGAGCTACAGGACATTTGAACTACGACAAAAAAGATCCCTCACACGAAGCTTCCTTGGTGAGCCGCTAGCCAAAGCTAAAAAGTAAACAGCTTTCTGTGTTCCATGTAATCATAGTCATTTACGTAGGATATCTTGATTTTATCCAAAAACAGATGATCTCCTGTTGAAGGAAGAAGGAAGACTCTTTTCTCTTGTGTTTTGTACGCTGCTGGAATCCTGGTGAGATAAGTTTAAAATCTTGAAATCTAAAGACTGACAATTTTCCATTGGTTGCTAAGCTAAGCTAACCCAGCTAAAACGTATATCTATGATCCTTAGCAGTTCCCATATGATTCAGAGCTTTAAAACCAGTCAGGACACCCGGTCCATAGGGTTTATTTGATGTAGGAATGTTAGACATTTTAATATAATAATATGCTTGTTGTTAAAAAAAACTGTAAGCTCCAGTTGCCACTAGCCACCGAGCCAACTCGGGCTACATGGCATGCATGGAACCCATAGCAGCCAGCTAGACGTGAATTCACGTTGATAGTGCCGCAGCCTGGCTGCGATGACATTGTTTTTAACTGTTCTTACAGCAATAGGCTGTTGTCATTCAGCCGCATATTAGTTATATGTAGGAAATGATTTAATTCTGAGAATTGACTCTAGATTTGGGTATTTTTATTTTGTTTGTAATTGTTTGATAGAGATTGCAATTAATAAGGAATCTGTACAATTTTGTGCAGACTGGTTTTTTAGTACCCCGAACAACCCCCCTTGCTACACCCTTTTGGAACCCTTGGATACCCCCTTTGGATTGCCCCCATCATCGCCCTGGATTTGGATTCATCATCATCGCCTCTACATTAACTTGCCCCTGTGATTGTGGTAGGATCTGGACATTGCACCTTGCACAGATTGGAAGACTGAATCATTCCCCCTTTTCTTTTCTTTATTATTTTCTTTGAGTGCACTCATACTTTATTTTGGATTATTTTCTTTAATTTGTTAGTGTAGAATATGGCTGCGTAAGTAATATATTAGAAGGGTATCAAATAGAATATAGATAGATATAGACAATAAATAGAATATTAGGAAGAACTTTTAAAAAGTATAATAGAGTAAAATATATATATATATAACACATCTAATTTAGTATTGATATTGAAATAACTTTACTTTGAACTGTTGAAATAAATTGGTTTTTTTTATTGTAAACTATACCCACGAGTGTGTGTGTTGTCTTTGGGGTGAGTACTAGAATCCGGTCTAGAAAAAAACCTACACCAATCTCCACTGAACTTAGACATTAGACTGTAAACTGTCCCTGCGCAAGCATAGGCCCATTCCCCTGTCGTGCAGGTTACATCTGCATCCTTTCTCTTGTACCCAGCGCCAAAGATAAGAACAGTTCCATCCCATTGTTCACCACCGTGTGAGAATATGATTTGGAGAGCTTCAAAAAGCACCTGAAGTCTTTCACATTCCATGAAACAAGGAAAAATGGTCTCTGGCGACTGACAGAAAGGACACTTAACAGAAACACTTCGATTGATCTTAGAAATGAAACTATTAACTGCCAGTGCTCCCTGCAGAATCCTCCATGGCAAGTCACCTGACCTTTTGTTCAGCGGGGCTTTATATAGCACCCTCCACACTGGCCTACAATCACCTGCCACTTTTAGCTTTCTTCTCCATACAGTGTCCTTTCTCTCATTTAGCATGTTTTTGTTCGTGGCTACAACACAACACTTGTACAAGACCTTTCCATCTAACATGTAAAGGTCAATTTTAGTAGCCAAATTTGAGACCAGCAAAGGTCCCGTTAGTCCAGTCTGGTCCATTTGGACACCCAACTCAGGGAAAGGATGTCCATTATCAGCAGTCTCGGCCCCAATGGCATAGTCCTGCAGCATGCCCAGTTCCTCACTGGCGAGTCTTTTAAGCCAGTTATTCAGAATGTCTCTGGTGAGTCTGCTTGACCTCAAGCCCAGCAGTGAAGCCACTTGACTGTGTGTCAAGAAGCTTCGGACCTGCAGCATCCACTATGTGCTTCAATTCAACAGCTCCAGCTGAGCATAGCCTCCGATTGAGAACTGGTTTGCTGTCATCCTGAACGTCCAGCCTGGCCCCATGGATTAGAGGCTCTTCCAGGAGCCAAAAAGGAGATGCTGTAGGCTCCAGCCTGCACCACTTAATCATAGTCCAGGCTTTAAACAATCCTTGATAAAAAAAAAAAAAGGTGGCAGGTCATGCACACTCTTAAAAACACAGTCTGTTAAAAACAAAGAGGCTTCTAAACTCAAACCCTCTACCTTCTTTAAAATGATGCTCAGGTCTTCACAGCACATCATCAGTTGCTGTGAGGTAATGCTGTATGAACTGTAGTCTAAAAACTGCTACTCTGCTCTCCAGATGCACTAAACCCTGCCCTCCCACCTCTTTTGGTAGGTATAGTAGACTCTGGTACCCAGTACAGTTAATCCCAAAAATAAAGTTCACCAGAATAGACTGTACTTTTTTTAGCAATCCGGCGGCGGGGGGTTCCAAACACGTTAGCGAGAGAGCGAGTTGGGGGCAACAACACGAGGACAGACCAAAAAGACCCTATATCCAAGAGGTACAATCTAAAAGTTTCCACAAACTTCATCACACCTTTGCCTTTCATATGGATAAATAACAATGCACAATTTATTCATTAAATAACAATGCAGCACCTATGTCTGCAAGATAAATCCCTGGTCTCATCTGTAACGCAATCTCATTACATTTTATTCAGGGTTTCTATCTGCAGGACTCTGTCTGCCTCCCCATCTCTGCTTTAGGGACCGCACACGTCTTTGTACTGGACTTTGTGTGCTAAAGATGCTGTTACATTGTCCATTTATCTTATTTATTTTTTATTTCATACCTAAAATATTTTCTCTGGTGATCTACCTCGATCACATTTGGTATTCATTCCTCAGGCAACCAGGAGTCAACAAGTTTGGATGAATATCTGTTTCTGTCAACTGTAACCTTTCTTGCTGCCAGCAGGTAACACCTTGATAAGATTGTCAGTCTTACAAAAAGTGTAGCCACACACACACACAGTCTGCATATTTAGATACACATTGGGTATCTGCTATCTAGTACCAGAGATCCCATGGGGGTTAAAATTGTGATCTCATTCCAGGCGTCCGGGTAGCGTAGTGGCCTATTCTGTTGCCTACCAACACGGGGACTGCCAGTACGAATCCCTGTGTTGCCTCCGGCTTGGGTATGTGCCCTGGTCGCTGCACTAGCGCCTCCTCTGGTCGGGGTGCCTGTTCGGGAGGGGGGGGCATAACGTGATCCTCCCATGCACTATGCCCCCTGGAGAAACTCTTCACTGTCAGGTGAAAAGAAGCGGCTGGCGACTCCACGTGTATTGGATGGCTCGGAAGAGTGGGGTAATTGGCCAAGTACAACTGGGGGGGGGGCCACAAAAAAAGTAATAAAATAAAATTGTTATCCCTTCAGTAATGCATGGACTCTTGGCGACAGGCATGGGAGCAAGTCCATGAATATTGGGATGGCATCCAGCGCTTTACCTGTACCCCCATCCATAGGGCCAGTGGTTGTGTCTGGAAGGACATCAGACAAAAATTTTTGCCAAATCAGTATGAGGATT
Organism: Lampris incognitus; assembly: GCF_029633865.1. Classification (NCBI taxonomy): domain Eukaryota; kingdom Metazoa; phylum Chordata; class Actinopteri; order Lampriformes; family Lampridae; genus Lampris; species Lampris incognitus. The sequence goes on along the minus strand of NC_079223.1, from coordinate 22,293,884 downwards.
GACAAAACCATATCGGATCAGTCGAGGCCTGGGTTAACAACGACCGCCGTTGGTGCTGTGCCCTCACGGGGTGCTGATGGAAACTATGAAATCTGCTGTGGAGACCCCTGAGAAACAGGGAGCAAGCCAAAAGAAGAAGAAGAGTAACGCACGAGCACGTTAAACACAGAACACTGTTTTTTCCAACGTGTCATTTGGCTCTAAATTCCCACTTTGATTACTTATTGTGTGTCTGCTGTTCACCGTCATGTTCATTATGCCATGGCCGTTGGTGTTGGAAGCTGCCAAACGATAGATTCCCCCTGCCGAGGGTAAGAGGCAGCGTTCAAGTGACGCCGCACTGGTAAAAACATGCTCTTTTGACAAAGCTGAAAAGCGAGTGCTACATCAAGCCCGCGGCTGAAAGCCCCAATTTGCACAACAGAAATGTGTGCAATGAAAGAAGATCAGCGCCTCACAGTTGAATCCCTTCTGGGCTTCCTCCCAAAGGACGAGACAACCTCCCACAAGACAGCTGACACAGTCTCTGTCCCCAAAAGGGACAGAAACCTTGCTCGCCTGTTCCCAGCATCCCCCTGCCTGCAGTGCACTATGTTTCATCTCCTCCTTACACAACTTCTCCCTCCTCTCTCCCTCCCTCTACTGGGGGCTGGATCGTCGAAAAGTTGCTCCTTCTAGTTGTTTTGAAACCCTGTCAGACTGGTTAGCTGGCCGTCCCTTTCATGCCCGCCTCTTAACTCCCTTATCATGTGACATAAATCAATTATGGATGAAAAAAAAACGCAAAGACCCACAGACATCCTTTCATCTGTCAAACACTGTAGTGCCAGAACCCCTCCACACACACACACACACACACACACACACACACACACACACACACACACACACAACAAAAGAGGTAGGGAGATATGAAGGGTAGGAGGAAGGCTTGGAAGGCTTTCTGGGTGTTTGTTTGTGAGTACGTGTGTGTTTGCCGTTGTGTATTTCCTCCACCATGAACCTTCCCTCCCTTTGCGTCTTTCTGATGACGCTATCTGTCCTTCCTCCCTCCACCTCGCCCTCAGTCTCTCATTCTCCTTCCCCATCTTTCCATACAGCCCCTGCTGTTTCCCATCTCCTCTTGCTTCCTATCCCACCCCCCATCCTCCCACCTCCTGCTGTGCACTCCTCAATTTCCCTCAGCGCCCTAGCCTCGCTCTCCCTTACCCCTTCTCTTCTCACTGAACTCCCTCCCTTGTTCCCTGCCCAAATGTCAAGGTTATGATTACCGAGCACAGTCCACAAGTGACCTTGGGCAAGACACCGAGCCCCAGACAGCTGCAGGGCAGACGCTGCCTTCAGCTGCCCCTCTCCCCGAACCCCACTGGTAACGTTTGCATTTAAGGGTTAGCTGATTCTGTGTGTCTCAGGGGAATGTATGTATTAATCCTTTATTAATGCATTTTCCCCCCTGAACTCAAAATAGGTGGAAAATATTCTTCCTCCATCTTCCTTTTTTGCTCCCCCTTCTCCATTCCTCCAACGATTTACTTCTGATTCTTCTCTGCCCCAGAACAAGGGCACAGCAAGGCCACCTCCTCTGGGGTGGTGTGTGTGTGTGTGAGGGGGGGGGGTGCTGAAGGGCAGTCAGACAGCCAGGAGCGGGGTATAAAACACACAGGCCTTACCATCTCACTGCACCCCTGCACGCTAGAGGAACACACTGGCTCAACACAGCGACTAGCTGCAGTGCTTAGATTTATGCTCACTTAGAGTTTGAGAGACACTCTTACACATGTGCACGCGTGTGCGCGCACACACACACACACACACACACATATACTGGTAACATAAGCTGTATAGAGGTATATATAATGCTCATTTGAATATGGTATTATACAAAACATATATTTACACAGCCTGTTTAAAATGACAGCTGTAGACAGCCAGACAGGCAGACATCTAGCTAGCTAGATAGACATACAGACAGACAGACAGACGGACAGACAGGAGTTAAATTGAAAGGTTAACTCACCTGCTTTGGGTACATGGGGGAAATGCAGCACAGAAAAAACAAGAAAAAAAGAAAATGGATGTCAGATTACAACAGTAGGAATATGCATGATTAGACGTTAAAATGTCACATTCTGCTGTGACTGGAAGAAATAAAAGATGACACTTATTAAAAGTTATAGATTTTTACAACTTCCTAATTCCTCCAAACAGCACTGGTGACAGTTATATTCTCGGAGCAGACTGCTGACCATGGGTTGTTTTCCATACAAACACAGTAGCAGGTGATCCGTTAACACTGGATAGGGAGACTAGGTAGCACAGGCCCTTTTAAGCTAACACTATATTCTGGCTAACAGTGTGTAGCTACCATTCTCTCCCCACACATGATGCAGACATGTCACAAAGTGGTTCAAGACCATTACCTTGGTTTTGCGGCCAAATATACAAAGTGCAGTGTCTTCCGATACTACAATCTAAATCCTACACATATTTACTTACACACTTAATAAATGAAGACATAGTACATAAAGGCGTTAAAATTGGAAATCACAATGGAACACAATTCAAAATATTAGCCTGCAATATTAGCCTGTTTGTGGAGCAGCAATAGTTTTGATGAGATTCTCTGTAATGTGTTTGGACAGATTGAGCTTTTTTCTTCTTCTTTTTTTAAGAAATATTGAGCAATGAAGGTCAGGTAAAACCTCAACTGTTTTCTGATGCTAAAATGAGAACAATGTCAACAGCAGGTTTGTAACACAAAGTCTACAGAGTCCTTTACAGTCAAGACAACGCAAACCCTGACATACGGGACAAACACGCGGGTTAAACAAGAAGAAGATAAGAGCAGGAAACGATGACATAAACCTAATGATAGGAGAGCAGCAGCTGGATAACAGCCCCAGTTCAGGACGATAAACAGGATTATATGCTAACAGTGTATAACAAGGGTGATCCCCCTACCCCTTTTTCCCTCCCCAATTGTCCCCGGTCAATCACCCCGCTCTCTGAGCCGTCCCAGTCGCTGCTCCAGCCCCTCTGCTGATCCGGGGAGGGCTGCAGACTACCATATGCCTCCTCCGATACATGTGGAGTCACCAGCCGCTTCTTTTCCCCTGACAGTGAGGAGTTTCACCAGGGGGACATAGCGCATGGGAGGATCACGCTATTCCCCCCAGTTCCCCCTCCCCCCTGAACAGGCGCCCCAACCGACCAGTGGAGGCGCTAGTGCAGTGATCAGGACACACCCACATACGGCTTCCCACCCGCAGACACGGCCAGTTGTGTCTGTAAGGACGCCCAACCAAGCCGGAGGTAACACGGGGATTCGAACCGGCGATCCCCGTGTTGATAGGCAACGGAATAAACAAGGGTGATATTAATGCTTTCCTTTTAATGTATGTTTCTACACAAAGAGCGTGAATAAAGGAATACGCCGTATCTTATTTATTCTGGACAGGCTGTGAGGCAGGACTGGAGGATTAAAAAATGAAAATATTCTGAGCTGAAAGGAGTACACAGCCCTCTGCTGACTGATACACCAAACTGAAAGGAGAAGGTGCCGTGGGATGAGAAAGCAAGAGGGCAAACTCGAGAGTAATGTACTGAAGTGGATTTCAGGCAAATTGATCTACACAGTGTTCGTATTTAACATGACTGCTAGCATAATTGGATAAGTCAAACATACACATACATGTGCAATGCTACAAACACACACTTCTTAGCTCCATCGCCAGTAGCAAGGTGAACATCAGGAAGTAAGATAGTGGTAGGATTAACAAAGGATTAGGTGTGCATGCGTGTGTGTGTGTGTGTGTGTGTGTGTGTGTGTGAACTTCTGAATGTGTGTACTTGTGTGTGCGTGTGAAAAACAGCAAATCAGGGTCCATAAATACAATTTCATACCATTTCTGCCTTTAACACAGTAATAGGGATTGATCTGCTAGACTCGCATTAAGAACATGCACAGACTCAAATGCACAGGCATGCACACTTGCACACGTGCACGGACACCCCCCCCTCCACACACACACACACACACACACACGGACCTAGTAACACAAACACAGAGATAAAACAGAAAAGAGAAAGGCAAAAGGGAGAGTGTGGCAGTGAGAAATAAAAAAATAGCTATATTTGCATAATCTCTTTTTACAGAGAGAAGGGGAGACAGAGAGAGAGAGACTAGGGGAGAAATAATAACAGAGAGAGTCAAAGTTTGCCAACGCCGTGTTGAGCCAACTGGGATGCTGTGTAAACGGCTGCTCGCCAGCTATACGCCACCTCTCCGCGAGATAGGACGGCGCATGCAGCGCTGCTCAGTCGCGTGTCTGCTTTTATTCAGCTCGCGTGGGCGCCGTGCATCGCGTACGCCGCTCCCCACAAATGCCAATAAGAAGACACCCCAGTGGTTCCCCTTTTTTAAGTCTACTCTCTGAAATGCTTGATTACACGCGCGCATGTCCTCACAAACACGCGCACGCGTTTATCACTTCACCATTCATCATTTTCTCTCATTGTTCTCCATCCACCCATCCAACCATTATCCGGACCGCTTACGGGCTTCTCTTGTTATTGTAAGCAGCAATTTCAACGTTTATATACGAAATACAAAAATAGCAAAAGTGGTCACGAATTATCAGTGTCCCCCCCCCACACACACACAGTTGACCGAATTATTATTTTATTTTATTTTTTACTTGTCAGACGGTTTAGCAACGTATCCCTCAGTTTAGAAATCAATGTCACATTCAGTTCAAAAGCATTCAAATTCCCTCTCTATATTTGTGTAGCCGGGTGGGGATTGATTTCTAAAGTTAAAAAACCCCACCAGAGGGCGCTGTGCCTTGTGGAGGCTCCCCCAGCGCGAGCTAGAACGGCAGAGATTAAACCGTAAATTCCGTTTTCTCAAGTACTCTGGAGTGATGGGCTGTGTTTCTAAGAGCTTGTAAAAGAGGTAACGTTCTATGTTAAAATGGTATCTAATGCAGAAAATATCGAAAAATTCATGTTAATAATGCTGTGTTAGATGTAATATGTGAGATCTGCTGCCGATTGTAATGTCATACTGTGTGATGTTCACAGATTTATTGTTGGAGCGTTTCCATGTGTAAAGGATAGCCAAGCAGAGTTAGGCATCCATCACACCATGTGGGGGAGGACCATGTAAAACGCTATACCTGTGAGTGTTAGCTAGGCTAATCACATTTATTAGCTACAGATGTTGTGTTTGGTGGCAACTAACTTTGTGCTTTTCATTTGTTTTATTTATTTTCGTGTAACAGGGAGGACCCTGCAGTTGTTTATTGTGCAGTTATTTTATTTGGTTATTTTCTTTCATTTGATTAGGCACTTGTATGCTAGGTAATTTCCACAGGCTAGCTGCACAAGAGATTAGGCATTTTATAGGCTAAGAGCCTGAGATTTATGTTGAGCAGTATCATTGTTGAAACTCTAAATGTATTAATGTCATTTTTCTAAATCATGAAATTGATCGAAATAAATAACCCCGTTTTTTATGTTGTCTTGGGATATTTAATTTTACCAGGCTACATATGCTTTTCTGTTTGTTTTTTTCCCCCCTGTTAGCTTTCATAACAAGATCGCACGCTTTCAGGGTCCGGTCTAGACATTTAAACAGCAAACTAATCCATCAAGCCCATTCTTTCCCAGCTGTACACATTAGGGGATGGCCGAAACCATTACAGCCCCTTGCAGGCCTCTGGAGGACAGCAAGGCACCAGCCAGTCTGAGTGCAGGATATGCACCAAATACTCAGATCTCAGCTATATCGGAGCATGTAATTGTCCAGAGATCAGTTTCTCACAGCGCATTTCAAGATCGTGAAGCCTTTTCGCCATCTTCAAAAGGCAGCTGTCAGGACTTGAGTGCCTTCATTAAGGGCCAGGGCAGATAAGAGGGGAGTAACCCCACTTTGGCGCGGGTTTATTTTGACGCCGCGTGACAACAAAGCGTCTGCCAGACGGTCTTCCGGTGCAAAGGCGCGAAGAGAAATACCTGATGCGCCATGATGGACAAAGATAAAACGTACCCCCACCCCCCACCCCTTTAAACCGCTGGCTTAAAGGGGTGGGGGCGTGTGTGTGTGTGTGTTCGAGGTTTTTATATCATTCTGTGGCGTCCCAGTAGTGTTCCCTATGTATTCAAATCTAAAAATTAAAATTTTAGTTGAAGTGCGTCTGTTTTAGCATCAAAATTCTATTTTGCCAAGCCCTTCTGAAACCTTCCTCCCGTATGACCTGACGTAGGTTTCTGCAATTATTTATTTATTTATTTAACCGCGTTTTCTCACAAATTGCATCCGGTCAATTACCCCATTCTTTCCAAGCCGTTCCGGTCGCTGCTCCACCCCCTCTGCCGATCCAGGGAGGGCTGCAGACTATCACATGCCTCCTCCGATACATGTGGAGTCGCCAGCCGCTTCTTTTCACCTGACAGTGAGGAGTTTCACCAGGGGCACGTAGCGCATGGGAGGATCACACTATTCCTCCCCGTCCCGTCCCTCCCCCCAACCAGACACTCCAACCGACCAGAGGAGACGCTAGTGCAGCGACCAGGACACACACCCACATAATAATAATAATAATAATAATAATAATAACCTACAAAGACACAACAAGGCCGCCACATACCTGCACTGGATCATCTGCAAAGAATTCAACTTCAACACAAAACTAAAATGGTACGAGCACCAGCCCCAAACAGTAACAGAAAAAGACGACATCACAATCTTACGGGACATGCCAGAGATAAAGGCAAACAGACCAGACATCGACCAGACACCGTCATCAAGAACACAAAAGAAAAAAGCTGCCTACTCATCGACATGTCCATCCCGACTGAAAGGAACACCTCAGTAAAAGTAACTGAAAAACTGTCGAACTAGAAAGACCTTGAAATCGAGATTGAACGAATGTGGGGAATGAAAACCACAACAATACCGGTAGTGATAGGAGCCCTGGGACTTGTAAAAAAAAAGGGGGGATGGAGAAATACACCCAACGGATCCCGGGTAACATCAGAATACAAGAACTACAGAAGATCGCACTACCTGGAACATCTCATATCTTAAGAAAGCCACCATCCATCACATAGACGTCTACCTCATTCTAACCCTAGGCCCAGCGAATGGACCCGCCCGCTTATTATGTTGTATTATGGCATGAAGTTAAAGGACATTTGTATTATGATAATAATCATTATATGTATATAGCGTTTTTGGGCTTTCCACCCGCAGACATGACCAATTGTGTCTGTAGGGACGCCCGACCAAGCCAGAGGTAACACAGGGATTCAAACCGGCGATCCCCATGTTGGTAGGCAATGGAATGACCTCTTCGCTACACGGGCACCCTCAGTACTTTGTTTTAACACTTTCGTCACTCTCCATGCTGTGTCAGCATGAGTATGTGTGTGTGTGTGTGTGTGTGTGTGCGTGTGGCGTGGGGGGGGGGGTTGAGGGAGGGGAGGGTCACTGCTTTTTGCTAACGGCTGCGTGGGAGTTTCCACTTGAACAACCCAGAAAAGAACACAGATGCCATCGCCCTTTAATAAAATGCTCATTAACTGCTGGTTAGGTTGAGACGGATCAGGTAAGCAGAAGAGATGTGATGAGAGACAGTCTGGCCGTGTGCTGTTGAGTGGCTTTTACAGAGAGCTTGTGGTGAAGGTGAAGTCCTGGCCTGGTTTCTGGAGCGTGCTTTTCTGTATTTTGGATGTCTTGTTCTGCAGCCCCGATGCCCTCCAGGCACAGCGGATGCTGCAATCCTTTGAAATCGGGCGTCAGAGTGGAAGAAGTGATGTCATTAGTGCATTAGTAGGCAAAGAGCCGATCCTTGTTTCCGCTTAGTGGGCGACACCAGTTTTTGCTGGCTTTGCTGACCGGAGATCAAACACACACACACACACACACACACACACACACACACACACACACACACACACACACACACAGAAGGAACCATGCACTAAAAACACATCCATTAACTCTGCACTGCATTAGGCATCCAGTAATACACTGCTAAGATTTGTGAATGTGAGAGTCTGACTTGCCCATAACACATGTCAGTGAAGATGACAAGTGACAGGACACATGTTCATGTTTGTGTGCGGTCCACTTGCTGTAGTCACCGACATCTATAATTCCCATCATGCAACGGCTTGCTATTTTGGCTTAAATCTTGAAATGTTCCTTATTTTTCTGTCTTTCTCTCGTTGAGGTGAGAGAAGACTGGTATAAGCAGGTTTGGTTCGCGGTATAAAGAGACAGAACTAAACACACACACACACATACACACACACACACACACACACACACACACACACACACACACACACACAAAATAACCAAAAATAAATGCATTCAAATCCAAAACCGCAGTGCACTTGTCTCCGGCATAAAGTTGTGTTCATTTTAGTCTTGTGTGTGTGCGTGCGTGTGTGTGTGTGTGTGTGCGTGTGTGTGCGTGTTGAAATGAGAAAGGGTGGCACTCTTCTCTTAGCTGCATGACCTTCATGGTTGTTGACACGTTATTAATATAAACTCTGCCTCAAGAAGAGTCATAATAGTGTAGCACAGTGTCCTTTTCCATATCGTAGTTTTACTTCATAGAACATTTCCCAGGACTTGATATGAAGCTGCAGACAGTCAAATGAGAGAAGAGTAGACTGATTTTGCTGTTCTGTCTGAGTCAGCAGTAGAGAAACATGTCTGGCGAGGTCTGTGGCTGTGCATCAAACAATGTAAAACGTAGGTGTACCTTCTTACTATTGTAACAGTGTACGACCACTTTGGAAGGCCAAAGAGGAGGTTTATGGATGTGGTGAGGGAGGACATGCAGGTGGATGTGGTGAGGGAGGACATGCAGGTGGATGTGGTGAGGGAGGACATGCAGGTGGATGAGGTGAGGGAGGACATGCAGGTGGATGAGGTGAGGGAGGACATGCAGGTGGATGATGTGGTGAGGGAGGACATGCAGGTGGATGTGGCGAGGGAGGAAGATGCAGAGGACAGAAAGAGATGGAAATGGATGATCCACTGTGGCAACTCCTAATGGGAGCAGCCGAAAGTAGTAGTAGTAGAAGCTGTAGTAGCAGTAGTAGTTGTAGTAGTAGTCGTAGTAGTAGTAATAGTGTATGACTATGGTTGTGTAGACTCGCTAGCCCTTGGCTAACGGGTTGGACCCTTTGGTTGACTGGTTAACGCAGTTGCCCATGGTGCGGGGAACCCAGGTTCGATTCCCACCTGCCCCCTGAATTTGGGCTACATTTGGTGGCAGTGGTGGGATGCATATGTGCTCAGAGGCGAGAGGGAGCTGGTAAGCAGGGAGGAGGGGAGTAGTGTAACGACCACGGATGTGTAGACTCGCTAGCCTGTTGGCTAACAGGTTGGACCCTTTAGTTGACTGGTTAGTGCTGTTGCCGGTGGCGTGGGGAACTCAGGTTCGATCCCGCCTGCTCCCTGAATTCCTGCTACATTATATTTATTGTGTGTTTGCCATGTAAATCTGATACAGTCTGCAAGAGCTACAATACTATTCATAGCACCGGCAAACCACTAGAAGGAACAAGCCAACTTCACAACGCCGTCTGAGTTTCCATTTTTCAAGTACTATCAGTTTGAATCGATCAATTCCACTGCTGTCAATTCCAAAGTACATTGTGTTTGAGCAGCCTTTCAACTTAAATCAAGTGCTCCTTGTCTGGAAATTGTGTGACGGTGTCAACGTTTCTGCCTGAAAGTGTCATGAAAATCAACAAATTTCAGTGATGAATCATGGCCTCAAACTGATGAAGATTTCCCCCAAGGGTGATATTTTACATGCCATCTTCTTTTAAAGCCTTTCCCTCATGTTGGTCTACCCCTGCACGGAGACACAACGGTGGTTTGGTGACAATAAAACACATGAAAATATATTATATACTGCTGCATGTTGTCATCTGTAGGAATATAAATGTCCCCATCACAACACAAACTGATGGATTAAGTGGTTCTATTGCTGCTTTTCTTGTGTGATGTGCGTGCGTGTTTGTGTGCACTTGTATTTATAAATTATAAGTGTGTGTGTGTGTGTGTGTGTTGTGTTTTCTGTACTTGTATCCTTGTGAGGAGCAATTTGAGTTTTAGGCATCTGAGTGAGGACTTTTCACAGAGGGAGTACACACTGGCTGGTCCTCACATCTTTAAGGGTCTATTTTAGGGTTAGGATTTGGGTTCAGTTAGAATTAGGATTAGGTTAAGGGTTAAGGTTAGGCATGTGTTTATGATGGTTAAGGTTAAGGGTTAAGGTTAGGCATGTGTTTATGATGGTTAAGGTTAGGGTTAAGGTTAGGCATGTGTTTATGATGGTTAAGGTTAGGGTTAAGGGCTAGGGAATGAATGTAGTCAATGAGAGGTCCTTCAAAGGTAGTACAAAAATGTATGTGTGTGTGCATGTGTGTACTTGAACACAAGTGTACTTCAGTGAGTTACGTATACATAGATAAGAAACCGTCTGTGGGAAGTGTTAATGTGACATCTGGCCATCTAAAGTGGTAATTTAACGTAGGTGCCGCCACACAGGCTCCATAGCTCACAAACAACATACACAACAACAACGCACAGTACGGGCTCTGTTTTCATGAAACTGGGCACGAGTGCAAGCACACAGAGAATCACAGGAGCACACGAGTCTGTCAAGTATAATTTTGGTAATTTGGTGACCAGAGACACAAGTGCAGCCTTGGTGCACTTGTCGATGGCACAGTCGATGAAGAGGACGGATTAGGATGAATATATTACAAGCAGGCAGAGTTGGGGGCGAGCCTCGACTCGACCAACAAAATCAGCTCCTCTCATACCTTTTAAATGCGCCACGGCACAGCGTATATAGTCATTTTCATGATGGATGAAGAGGGGGGCCGATTAAAACAGCTATGCATTCCTCCTTGATTGACTGGAATGAATTGAAATCCCACGGCGGTAAATTCTTTCCCTACGCCGCTGTCGTCTCCCAACTGTATTCTCCATTCTGTGACAAAACGAAATGTGCAAACTTTGAAGCAGAACACAAGATCATTACGAAACAGCCTGGCTGACATAACTAACAAATAGTCTTCCGTGTTCTCAAGTCTCACAACAGTGTTTTCACGTCGCATAAGCCTACAGAGGATGACAATGGATGCAGTAGTAGATCGATCCCGTAATGTGAAAATCTCCCACCCTGTTGCGCTCACTGTATTGGCAGTAGAATTGACTCCCGTCACGCAGGAAGTCAAATGACCCGCTAGATTCCAGAGGTCAGACCCTTGCATAGACAGTTTGTACAAGTGTCATGTTGGGGGTCCGGGTGGCGTGGCGGTCTATTCCGTTGCCTACCAACACGGGGATCGGCGGTTCGAATCCCCGTGTTACCTCCGGCTTGGTTGAGCATCCACAGACAAAACTGGCCGTTTCTGCGGGTGGGAAACTGGATGTGGGTATGTGTCCTGGTCGCTGCACTAGCGCCTCCTTTGGTCGGTCGGGGTACCTGTTGGGGGGGGGGGACTGGGGGTAATAGCATGATCCTTCTGTGTGCTACGTCCCCCTGGTGAAACTCCTCACTGTCAGGTGAAAAGAAGAGGCTGGCGACTCCACATGTATCGGAGGAGGCATATGGTAGTCTGCAGCCCTCCCCGGATCGGCAGAGGGGGTGGAGCAGAGTCCGGGACGGCTCGGAAGAGTGGGGTAATTGGCCAAGTACAATTGGGGAGAAAAAGTGGTTAAAAAAAAAACCCCAAAAAAAACCAAGTGTCATCTGTCTGGAGCAGACAGACATTCACTTTGTCAAGTTCGGTTGACTTTTCCATGTGTCATGATGAGCGCAAACTGTGTTTGAGCCACATAAAATTCAACAGCCGCATATCAACATTTATTTTTCTGATTAACTTATCAAGAACATTGCATTCGGTTAATTGTCGCTATTGGTTTAACGATTTAGTTCAGTGGGGCAGGATGCGTAGGCCAACATCCATTAAAACCCAGTCTGTGGGGGATGTTTTCCCGCGCAGCTTCGACTAGCCTGCTGCACCAAAACAGCTCAGCGCGCATGCGCATGCCCTTAACGTGACCTGAGCCGTCAAAGGCGCAACTGCAAGACAGAATGGGCGCCAAAAACTGCACTGCGTCAGCAGATGCAAATTAACACACTTGCCGCTGAGTCGCCACACCCACCTCCGGCACAGGCAGCTTCCTTCCAAGCCACAAAAACCACCAAACGGACGAAGGTCGGAAAAATACGCCCCCTGCTGGAAGGAACTGCCTGCATCAGCCTGCATGCGTCTTCACCACTTCTGCAGCAGCATGAAAACGGAGCCCTACGCAGGTCACAATTACAGTTTGCAATTCTGAAAAACGTCTTAAGACAGCTGTTGTTATGGTTATTGTTATATGTTAACTTATTATTTTGTGTCTATGTTTTTCTGGTTTAATCCTGTCTACTCGACACCATGTGTTTAATGTGTTTATGTGTTTAATGTCTACCCGCTGTGAAGCACTTTGTCACCTTGGTTTATTTAGTAAGGTGCTGTTTTAAACGAAGCTTTTCTTAGATGGCACACACGCGCACACACACTCACACACACACACACACACACACACACACACACACACACACACACACACACACACACACACACACACACACACACACACACACAGCAAGATAGGTTTGTTCCATTGTGCATCCCGATTCAGACTGGGAGACGAACACAGTCACACACTAATTCAGAAACGCACACAAACCCGCATAGACAATCCACAAATCCACACAAACATAATGTGACGATGTGTTACTGTGACAAGAGCAGGGCCTCGCCCGGAATGACTGTCCAGCTGTAGGATCAGATCAGAGCAACCGCTAAAATCTGGAGAGGCAAATCATTTGCAAACACGGGAAGGATTAGGTATTGGAATTGGGCCGGGGAGGGCAAATACAATTTGGGTTGGGAGTAAGAGATGATCCGTTTCTGCATTCGCGTTGGATAGAGGAAACATGCACCCTCAAAGCTCACGTTCTGTAGTTCCCAGACAGGCTATTCTCAGGACAGGGAATACATTCAACACCCCCCCCCCCGTCTCTTCAAATAGGCTTTTGCACTACACTGAGAGCTACCTAGCACTCCCACGCACAGATCTGGGGAGCGGACTTGACTTGATGTAGTGTGATCATGTGCAACAACACACTGCAAGGATCTTACTCATATCTGATCTGCAAAATCCAAATATTTTCCAAAATTTCAAAATATGAACCTGGAAGTACGGGCATGGACAGTTGTTTGTGCACACACAAGCACAATATGCACGCACACACATGCACGCACGCACGCATGCGCACACACACGTACGAGCGATTTCCTGCACTATCATATGCAAATAGGTGAGTGCGCTCACTTCCGTACACACACACTGCAGACATCTCTAATATGGAGGCATCTGAGTCTTTTATTAAGCAGGATAATGAAGGCGGACAATTCTTCAGTCTGCCTCTCTCCTGTACCAATCTGCCATTCCTAACCCCTCCTCCCCAACTTCTCTCTTCTTATAAAACCCTTTCTTCCACCTTCGCACCCTCCTCCGCCACCTCCTCCACTGTCTAGCAGCAGCAATTCAGTTTTAATTGCTTTCTGAGTCATTTAATTCCTCCGAGGAAAGACACAGGGAATGTGAAAGTGAAAGATGGAGGAAAAGACAGAAAAGTGGGTATATTTAAACATTTAAATCCTCACAAATGCACACGCACACACACACACACATATTTACAGACAGTCCCGTCCGTCCTTAGTCTCTCTCCATCTCTATTCCTGATGTAAGACTTGTGAAAAATGTTTTCAGTCACAAGTAATCCTCTCTGATCCTGAAAGAGCTCTAAGAAATTAAAATATTCCCTTTTCACCTTGACTTACAGCTCTATATTCAGGCTTTGGATGTGCCACCCATTTCGGAGTCATGCAGGTGCATATGGCCGTGCCCACAGACAGGGGGGGCATGAGGGGGACGGGATGCCTTCAGACTATTATCTCAACACAACACTGTGACAGAAGAAGACGAGAACAAATGTTTGGCTTTGCTTTAACTTCTGGCTAAAAGGGGGAAAAAAAGAGCCTATTAATTCTACATGTTTTACAGTGAAAAAAAAAAGGAGAGATGACAACCATTTGTACTTCTGTGCAGACTCCATATGGGTTGATCTGTGATAGGCTGACTGACCTCATAAACAACAGACAGGCCTTTCCTATAGAGAAGCATTTCTGCTCAGCCTACTTGTCTTTATTTGGTATTAAAAATAATATAAGGCCAGGTTTGATCATCAACAGAGATGCTTTCTTTAGATAATGTGTTTAATATTATTATGTTGTATAATAATGATAATAATACTAATAATAGTAATAATAATACTAATAATGGTGCATATTAGGGTTTATATATATATATATATATATATATATACATATACATATACATATACATATACATAAAACTGTAAAATGTAGTATTCACGCCATTGGAGGGCAAAGCATTTTTAAGCCTTTCTCCAAACCCAATTCTGCCAATCATAAGTGCTTTCTATGGACTACCTTTTGCAGAAACCCTCCGTTTGAATTCAGCAAAGAAGTCCTCAGCAGGCACAGTTACGTTGCTTAAAGATCAGCCAGCTACAGTCTGTTTAGCCAATTTATGCGATGATGTGACATTTAAAAGTATTAATAGCGGCAGAAAGTAAGAGAGGGAGAACGATCAACTGTGTTGAGAAAGCCCTCTGTAAATCACCTACAGATCTCCCGTCCCAATGGCACCGTGATGTTGTCTATGAACAACGAGAAACCTTTGGGACTATGCTTGCGTCAGTGGTATCCACGAGATAAATCCAGCCCAATAGGAATGCGCGGGTTTGTGTTTTATATAATCTATAATTTAAGAGTCTCGTAAAGGAATGGAAATGCGCGGGAAAACACAAGGCGAGAAGCTGAAATGACGCGGTGGACGGGCGAGGGAGGGGAGAATGCCCAGTAATGTCAGTACACTCCATTCAACTCTTCTTCTCTTATTCAGACTCTTTTTTAACACTCAGGCTTTGAAGTTGAAGGTCTTCTGTCTGCACTGCTAACGATTTGTGTGCAAAATCGATTTAGTGTTGATGAAATGCAGGCCTTGGATAGCGGAAAGTTGAGTCAGTTCATCTGGACGCGGCGAAACGTCTCATCACTCATATAACGTAAACACTATGTCCACACGAACTCATCCAACTCGCTGGTATGTCCTTACCGGTTCTACTGCGCATGCGTCAAGACAAAGACCTTGGCTGTAAGGTTTTTTTGCATTTGTGCATTCTACATTTATGCTAAGGTGCTTGCTTATATGTTGTCGGCCTAGGTGCTTCATCTTTTCCTTAGAAAAGATGTCTACATTTCCATTACTTTATATAACCCACGTTAAAAATCTTTTGTTCCCCTCTGATGAACACAGCCCAAACCACAGTGATGTTTTTTGCATTCCTTTATTTATCTATTATAATCGATCTATCTTGAAGAGAGAATTTAAATGTATTCATATTCATCAAGAGGTCAGAATTTAGATGGTGACAAGATTCAGTCATGAAGAAAAAAAATGGCATCTGCCATACTCTTCCGTTAGTGATTACCCTAGTGATTGCACTTCGAGCCAACTATTTAAACGGTTCACATTAGCATATTTCATCTTGAAGCAGATCTGTGATACACATGAGGGTTTTTAGAGTAGCTTAAAGATGTACTGCAGTACCTCGATATAGCAACAGTCAAACCTCTCAGACCACGGCATCATAAAACACCGTTTAACTCAATGTCCAGGGAGATTACGCTGACGTCATGACCGCATCATTATCATTGCATGGTCTGCATCCAGACATTTTTGTAATTTCAGCATGATCCTCCCACGCGCTACGCCCCCTGGCGAAACTCCTCACTGTCAAGTGAAAAGAAGCGGCTGGCGACTCCACATATATCGGAGGATGCATGTGATAGTCTGCAGCCCTCCCTGGATCAGCAGAGAGGGTGGAGCAGCGACCGGGACGGCTCGGAGAGCGGGGTGAATAGCCAGGTACGATTGGGGGAGAAAAAAGGGGGGGGATAATAACCCCCCCCTCCCAAAAAAAATGTAACTTCCGGAGTCTACGCCCACTTTCTGCAGTGATTGGCCAGGTGTGCTGAGGTGTGCAAATGGGCGAGACTTCAAGCGGTCTGCAAATCCTACCTGCTCATTCTTCACACAACTATGTACCATCACTGTTTTGACTGCTACTGTGAAAACCTTTGAGGAAAAACCCGGCAAGTGTTTGCCTCCTACCATTTTTTTCACTCTTTGAGTCGTGATTACAAAGACTTCCTGCTTTTAATTCAATGCCTATCTATGAAAGACGGCTTCTCACCCCACCTTCGAGTTTAGCGGTCCAGAAAGGTATGAATGACTTTGCTGGCCAACGTGGTGGGATGAGGAGTCATATGAACTAGCAAACTAAAGCCGGTAGAGTGCTTTAGCCCAATCAATGGGACTAGAACAAAAGCAAGAAGGATCATTTCACATAGGCAGGTGCATTAGCATTACACAGGGGTATAGTCCTGAGGATTCTGCCATTCTTCCTTTCAATCAGCCGTTCTTGCTTCCCTGCAGGGAACAAGCCAACAACCAGGGAGCTACTGTCAAAGTGACCATGAGCCAACACACCGAACCCCTAAATATACTAGCATCAAAACCTGCTTAGAGGTTAAATATATATACGTATATACATATATATATATATATATATATATATATATATAATTGTAGTAACAAGCAGTACTCTGCACATTTACTCAGCTAAGGCAGTAAAACAGAAAAATACTTCACAACCCCAAACTGAGATATACAACTGCACTAGAGTTTTTATAAAGGCCGAAACTTTCTTCCGTTTCCCTTAACAGAGAAATGAACAGCTGCATTGACTTTCATTGTTTGCGTACATGCCAACATGATTACATCACTAACAACCCGCTAACTCGACGCGTTAAATTTTGTTTTCTAACCAAACTCTACTGTCATTTTTACTTCACACGATCTATTTTTTTTGTCCCCCTCCCCAACTGTCTCCAGCCGCTTGCCCTATTCTCTGAGCCGTCCCGGTCACTGCTCCACCCCCTCTGCCAGTCCGGGGAGGGCTGCAGTACCACATGTATCGTCACCAGCCGCTTCCTCTCACCTGACAGTGAGGAGTTTCACCAGGGGGACATAGCACGTGGGAGGATCATGCTATTCCCCCTCCAGTCCCCCCGAGCAGGCGCCCCAACTGACCAGAGGAGGCACTAGTGCAGCGACCAGGACAAATACCCACATCCAGCTTCCCACCTGCAGACACGGCCAATTTTGTCTGTAGGGACGCCCTTCCAAGCTGGAAGTAACACGGGGATCCGAACCGGCAATCCCCGTGGTGGTAGGGAACGCAATAGACCTCTATGCTACCCGGACGTCCATACGATCTCTTTTCTGTAGTACTTAGTTTCCTCACGTGTTAACAGTTAACTCTTTACTGTACATAAGCTCTGATACAGAACACATACACTACCGTTCAAAAGTTTGGGATCACCCAAACAATTTTGTGTTTTCCATGAAAAGTCACACTTATTCACCACCATATGTTGTGAAATGAATAGAAAATAGAGTCAAGACATTGACAAGGTTAGAAATAATGATTTGTATTTGAAATAAGATTTTTTTTACATCAAACTTTGCTTTCGTCAAAGAATCCTCCATTTGCAGCAATTACAGCATTGCAGACCTTTGGCATTCTAGCTGTTAATTTGTTGAGGTAATCTGGAGAAATTGCACCCCACGCTTCCAGAAGCAGCTCCCACAAGTTGGATTGGTTGGATGGGCACTTCTTTGAGCAGATTGAGTTTCTGGAGCATCACATTTGTGGGGTCAATTAAACGCTCAAAATGGCCAGAAAAAGAGAACTTTCATCTGAAACTCGACAGTCTATTCTTGTTCTTAGAAATGAAGGCTATTCCATGCGAGAAATTGCTAAGAAATTGAAGATTTCCTACACCGGTGTGTACTACTCCCTTCAGAGGACAGCACAAACAGGCTCTAACCAGAGTAGAAAAAGAAGTGGGAGGCCGCGTTGCACAACTGAGCAAGAAGATAAGTACATTAGAGTCTCTAGTTTGAGAAACAGACGCCTCACAGGTCCCCAACTGGCATCTTCATTAAATAGTACCTGTTAGAGCCTGTTTGTGCTGTCCTCTGAAGGGAGTAGTACACACCGGTGTAGGAAATCTTCAATTTCTTAGCAATTTCTCGCATGGAATAGCCTTCATTTCTAAGAACAAGAATAGACTGTCGAGTTTCAGATGAAAGTTCTCTTTTTCTGGCCATTTTGAGCGTTTAATTGACCCCACAAATGTGATGCTCCAGAAACTCAATCTGCTCAAAGAAGTGCCCATCCAACCAATCCAACTTGTGGGAGCTGCTTCTGGAAGCGTGGGGTGCAATTTCTCCAGATTACCTCAACAAATTAACAGCTAGAATGCCAAAGGTCTGCAATGCTGTAATTGCTGCAAATGGAGGATTCTTTGACGAAAGCAAAGTTTGATGTAAAAAAAATCTTATTTCAAATACAAATCATTATTTCTAACCTTGTCAATGTCTTGACTCTATTTTCTATTCATTTCACAACATATGGTGGTGAATAAGTGTGACTTTTCATGGAAAACACGAAATTGTTTGGGTGATCCCAAACTTTTGAACGGTAGTGTATATAACCCATGAGAACAGTCACATAACAGCACTATGTCATATTTGTGAATAGCACTTATGTCACTTTGTCAGCCTATGTTAGGTACTCCTATAATATCTGCAGTAATCAAAGGTAGTATACTGAGTTCGAATGGCAGGTGTCCTTTGAACTGGAATGAATGACTGGGTGTAAGTAGTAAAAAATGTGTCATCCAGAGGCCCTGTAAACAATCTAACATCCTCCCACAATACAGACAGCCATGTGCTGCGGAGTCAGCCAGAAGCTGAAAGACAGAGACAACAGATGATGCTTGAAAGACAACACACCATTATATATATACACTCACCGGCCACTTTATTAGGCACACCTGTCCAACTGCTCGTTAACGCAAATTTCTAATCAGCCAATCACATGGCAGCAACTCAATGCATTTAGGCATGTAGACATGGTCAAGACGATCTGCTGCACTCCAAACCGAGCATCAGAATGGGGAAGAAAGGTGATTTAATTGACTTTGAACGTGGCATGGTTGTTGGTGCCAGACGGGCTGGTCTGAGTATTTCAGAAACTGCTGATCTACTGGGATTTTCACGCACAACCATCTCTAGGGTTTACAGAGAATGGTCCGAAAAAGAGAAAATATCCAATGAGCGGCAGTTCTGTGGGCAAAAATGCCTTGTTGATGCCAGAGGTCAGAGGAGAATGGCCAGACCGGTTCGAGCTGATAGGAAGGCAACAGTAACTCAAATAACCACTCATTACAACCGAGGTATGCAGAAGAGCATCTCTGAACGCACAACACGTCGAACCTTGAGGCAGATGGGCTACAGCAGCAGAAGACCACACCGGGTGCCACTCCTGTCAGCTAAGAACAAGAAACTGAGGCTACAATTCGCACAGGTTCACCAAAATTGGACAATAGAAGATTGGAAAAACGTTGCCTGGTCTGATGAGTCTCGATTTCTGCTGCGACATTCGGATGGTAGGGTCAGAATTTGGCGTCAACAACATGAAAGCATGGATCCATCCTGCCTTGTATCAACGGTTCAGGCTGGTGGTGTAATGGTGTGGGGGATATTTTCTTGGCACACTTTGGGCCCCTTAGTACCAATTGAGCATCGTGTCAACGCCACAGCCTACCTGAGTATTGTTGCTGACCATGTCCATCCCTTTATGACCACAGTGTTCCCATCTTCTGATGGCTACTTCCAGCAGGATAACGCGCCATGTCATAAAGCTCGAATCATCTCAGACTGGTTTCTTGAACATGACAATGAGTTCACTGTGCTCAAATGGCCTCCACAGTCACCAGATCTCAATCCAATAGAGCACCTTTGGGATGTGGTGGACCGGGAGATTTGCATCATGGATGTGCAGCCGACAAATCTGCAGCAACTGCGTGATGCTATCATGTCAATATGGACCAAACTCTCTGAGGAATGTTTCCAGTACCTTGTTGAATTTATGCCACGAAGGATTAAGGCAGTTCTGAAGGCAAAAGGGGGTCCAACCCGGTACTAGCAAGGTGTACCTAATAAAGTGGCCAGTGAGTGTATATAAACTTTAACTGCTCTCAGGGTCATGGGGATGCTGGAGCCTATTCCAGCAGTCTTTGGGCGGCAGGTGGGGAAACACCCTGGACAGGCCGCCAGGCCATCACATATTATATATATATAAACTTTGTTTAAAGAAACACTAAACAGTAGGGAAAGTGCTCAACAAATAAGTTGCAAAATAATCCAGTGAGTCAAGTCAATCAATCAATAAATTCTTTATGAGACAGTACAAGCCTGTTTCATGCCATAAGCAATCATCCGCTGTCAATAAAGCTACTCAAGGAAAAGACATATCATTTACTGCTTTGTCATGCACATCAAGTGCACAATGTCCAATGGGGAAGGGAGAGGTGTAACACTCACCCCCCCACCCCATTGGACCGTTAGCGATTACGTGTTTTTGAATTTTTGAATGTTGCACCTCTCCCTTCCCCACTGGACATTATGCATGTGATGTGCCTGACGAGGCAGTAAATTATATGCATTTTCCTCAAGTAGCTTTATTGACAGCTGATGATTGCTTATGGCATGAAACAGGCTTGTACTGTCTCATAAAGATTGTACTTGACTCACTGAATTATATATATATATATATACATACGTATATGTGTGTGTGTGTGTGTGTGTCTTTGAATGTTGTCGCATGTAAACACACATTTATGTATGTATGCACTACAGTCTCGGTTGGTGCCTGCAGAAAAAAACACCGTATATTGCCTATGAATAAAACATTTTCTATCTGTTTGATTATTGGACTACCATGTGCTCATCACAAGAGCCAATTATAAAGGTATTGAATAGACATTAGGAAAATATCTCTGCATGATGCCAAATGAGCCCTAAATGATAAACTAAAAAAAAAGCAGCAGCTACCCTGTCTTATGTCTTTTAATATAAGTGCATGGCATCAACAACAGTTAGTTCATTTACAGTCATTTGTTGTTGTTTCTTTCGGTCAATCATATTATTGGGGTTTTTGATTTAAAGTATGGCTCCATTCCTGCCTTGTTTCCCTGTTTTTTGTTTCAATACACTGTCATCTAACATCAGTTTTTCTTTATCTTTAATATATATTATTTTCATTTCTAATCGTCTGTAGCGTTTTATTTATTTATTTATTTTGTAGATAACAGGTAGCCAAGGCCTGTTCAGAGGGAACACAGGGATCATTAATTTACTGATCTGGGAAACAGAAGGGATAAGTTACAATGCGGAGTTGGTTTGTATATTGCAACGCAGGTCAGAAGCAGGCCAGTTTGCTACTTGCCATATATATATATATGGCAAGCTAGCAGCTCTACATTATTAAACAGGGTCGAACCTGAGATTACCCAGAATCTGACCAGAAGGCTAGCTGATAGGCAATCATGGTCTGTGTTCTGTTCACTGTAGCGCATGCCAAATAGCAACAGCTTGCCAACACCTCCCTATCACACTTGTCTAACTCAAATTCTTCTGCACCAGACGGTGGTTCCTGGTTGTTTAGGTAGATGTCTTATGTGTAGTCTGCAAGGTGGCATTTTAACTCAGCATCAGGCTACAGGTTCTTCCAGGTTAGATTATTGACATTTCCTCCAACTGCCTTTCTCTTAAACAGGAGGGCAGAACTTCCAGAGCACTTTAGGCAATGGGAAGAAGAACTGGAGTTGGTCTCCGGGTGCTGCAGCTGCCCACTGCTCCTATACTATAGCATGGGTTAAATGCAGAAAACAACATCATTGTAACCTTCAATGACAAAATAAAGTGGCTGCAGCTGCCGCCGCCGCCACCACCGCCACCTTCTCCTTCTTGTTCTTCTTCTATGCCCAAGGTGAAAAGCTTTGCATTGTCGCACACAATGTGTTTCAAATAAGAAATTAGAATCAACACTACAACAATAATCAAATGTCTTGCTTTCTTGGACTACATACTGATGTATATTCATGACATTAATGCATGCTTATATGCACGTGTGCATGCACTCAGCAGACGCTGGATTTTTGAGACTGGTTTTTTTTTTTGATCTCATTGAGACACAAGGTCTCATTCTCAAGCGAGATCTGGTCAAGACAACAGCAGCAATGCAACACAAAGTTGCAGACAGACAGGACATTCAATACAGGGACAAAATAGAACACAAATTATAAATTGATAAGTGCCAAAGCGGTGGTCAGATTTTAAATACTATGCACGAGAGCAAACTCCCACAGACGTTCACTCCAGATTTTGTAAAAGTAATTAAAAGCTCCTAGGGCAGTGATTCCCAAAATGTGGTACATGTACCACTGGTGGGATGCGAAGCTTCACCTGGTGGGACGCAGGAGCCTTGCTGAAAGGCCTAACAATTGTACGCCAACTGGCCTAAGTCCTTAACTTAAAACCAAAAGCTTGTCATTTCATTGTATTACAGACAACGGTTGTTATTTATCACAGGGTTGGCTAACCATGTGACACGGAGAGCCATGTGTATGCAGGTTTTCATTCCAGCCGGACTCCACACCAGGTAATTCCACTGATTAGCAACCCTTCAACCAAAGAGGAAGAATGTATCGGTGAAATCACCTGGTGTGGAGTCGGGTTGGAATGAAAACCTGCATACACATGGCTCTCCATGGCATATGGTTAGCCACCGCTGATATAGCATCATCGGTGGTCACTTGGGGTCAAGCATGAGTGTCTTCTTGGGTCCTTCTGGGTCTTCAGGTGGGTGTAGAGGCTGATCCTGGAGTCACATAATGGGAGGACACCTGCATGTGACAGCTTTTTACGTGGCGAGGCTGATGCGCCTGCAGCCACCACACGGTCCTTGGCAGGGGGTGGCCAGAGTCCAATGGCATGGAGAACCAAGACGATTGGGGACCACCCTCTGTTGTAGCCTTCATCCACCCTCACTGCCATTGTGACCTGGAGACATCTTCCGCTAGTTCCACCGTTGCGGTCTTTGTTGGATCGCGCTTCGTCTGGAACCTCTCCCTTGACCTATCCACCTTGGGTGACCCTACCAGGAGCCAAGCTCTGGATGGCATAGCTCTAGGGATCGTTGGTACATGGAAGCGTCTCCACCATGGCAAGGTGGCGATCCAGGAGAAGATTTATTACATATACACATCACATAACAATGATGTAAACATTAGTTTTTACTCATTTAGATATAGAAATAAAATCTGCCTGTGCTTAGCCATGTGACGTGATGTGACGTCTGACATAGCATGAACTAGTAATACAGGGCTTGACCTTGACACAGTTGGATTTAGACTCCTTTTAGTATTAGCATTAGTAGTATTAGTAGTAGTAGCAGTGGAAGTAGTAGTAGTAGTAGTCAGGGGTGGACTGACATATGTGAGGTGGCTCTTTCAGGAAGTGGCACTTGGGAAAGTTAGTTTGGTACATAGTGGTACATGGTCTGAAAAGTTTGGGGACCTCTGCCCCAGGGGAATCATGCTGGACAGCTTCAGTTCCTGCTGCAGCGTGTTCCAGGTTAAGGGGGCGGAGTAGGAGAAGGCCTTTTTACCAAATTCTCTACAGACTGAGGGGATGCAGCGAGCGATGAGGAGAGCGTAGGCCATGGCAGCACTGTTTATGTGACATGTAAGAGTATAAGTAAGTGGGAAGCAGTCCAAGGATGGATTTTTAATCTTCCTTGTGTGGGTGCAGATCAACAGAATTTGGCTTTAAGGGAGAATATGGATGAAACCCCCCCCCCCCCACTCTCCTTCCCTCCTCCTTTACTTCACCTGTGCTTCTCCCTTTTTCACTACTATTGATTTCTCTGAGCATTCATCTTCTAGCATCTCTACATTACCATATCGTTACTTCACCTTTTCACCTCTTCATGCCCTCTTTTGCTGCCAAATAATTATTTTGCCTTCCGTTGAGTCAGTAGAGAAATAAACTGAGGGGCAAATACAAGCAAGAGAGTGAGAGGTGGGTGGAAACGAACAGACGGATGGAGAAACATACAATGTCAATGTTATTTTGATACCTGAGCCTTTTGATACTCAACGAGGACAATCTGTCTGTGGAGGGCTTCAGTGCCTTGCTTAGCGGGCACATTAGTTGGATAAATGTTTTTTGTCATGGGGATTTGAACCTGAACTTTTCAGATGAAGGATAGTCTCCTTGCTTGCTTTGTGACCCTGGTGTGACTTGGGAATAAAATGCATCATGTAAAATGTATGAACTTTTTTAATAGCCATAGTTTAGTTGCCAAGCTAGCAGCAAGTAGCAGCATGTCAAACTACTAGAGCATTCACAGGTCTGTTGAATTATATATCCACAAGGCCCTGCCTTACTATCACCAGGCTGCTGTAATGACAACTGCAATTCACTTTATTTGACTATAGTACATTGACTCAGAAAGCTAAAGCGAGTGTGTAAGTGCACATGTGTTTATGTGCGTGAGAGTGGGGGAGAGAGAGAGAGAGAGAGAGAGAGAGAGGGAGAGACACAGCATGAGAGAGAGAGGGAGAGACACAGCATGAGAGAGAGAGGGGCTAGAGAAGAGAGAGAGCGTGAGAGAGAGGGGGGGGTGTGAGTGAGAGAGAGACCGTGAGAGCATGGGGGGGTTAAGGTAAGTACAGTGCATATGTGCCCCTTGTCATCCCTTGCTGAGTAGGAAATGGGGTGAGGGATGGGGGGCACAATATACAGAACCCAGCAACTACACCCGTCAGGTGACTTCAGAACAGATGGCTCAATCCAAATACAGAACCACAGGCACCTGAGAAAGAGGAAGCTAAATGTGTGCATTTTTGTGTTTGAATTTGAGTTTGTGTGTGATTTTGTGCATGTGTGTGTATGTCCACGTGAGTGCAATATGGGTTTGCATGCTGTTTTTAGAGATGAGCTCAAAGGTGGAGTGTCGCCAGGAGCCCAGTGGCAGACAGCTGGACATTATTTCAAGTTCCAAGGTCCGGCCCCTGAGGCTTGCTGCACATGTCCACAGCAGGCCCCTTGCTGTTGGCCCCGGTAGGCAAATAGCAAGGGGCACAATCAACAGTCCAGATTTTATATATAGCACTTTGACACCTGGAGGCGCAAACATTTAAATAAATAAATGATAAATAAACTTGTTAACAGGAGGTTGCTATTAATTTCTCCCAACCAAGAATGCGGGTTTGTGAACGGTCCACATGATTTTGATGGGTGTATAAGAGTGATTGAAAGGAATCTGCCTCTAAAAACCCCATGCAACTGTTTTTAGATAAAGTGCAACTTGTTTCTCTGGCATACTTTTGAAATAAATTTATTTTTCTGTTTCTTTGGTTTTTTGTTTTCCTTTTTCGGGTTAGCCCGTTGTTAAAATGTAATCATCAAGAACGACCCAGCTCTTCTTCACAACAGTCCTTGCACTGCATGGGTGGTCCATGTCCACCGTTAAGACATAAATGAGTGAAGAAAATCCCTCCACAGTTGTAACACGAGGATCTGCCTGTTGTCCTTTGGTACATACTGATCATCCAATACTTGAAAAATTCATCTCAAATATGAATAAGCTGCCGTGTCGCGTGCGTGCCCGTGTTGCTATTTTCATCATGGTCTGATAAAGATTGGGGTCATCTCACAGCTTGCTTTGTGCCGTTTGCAGGCTAACGCAGAACAGTGCACTGCTGGGATGCTCGGCTCAACTCCCACCGTGAACACTCAAAAATAATGAATTGAAAATAAAGTGCTGCTTACTTTTAAGGAGTCAACAAGATAAGGCAGCCATTCTGTGTCCAAAGCCCCATTCGTCACGGCAAGCGTTACCTGTCAGTGTTTCTTTATTCGGAGTGATTCCTCCGGCTACCAGTGCTTTTAATTCTGTGCAAATAATCTGTCGAGGTGGGCCGATCATGCTCATTCCCGAGATCGGAGGATCGTTTCAGTCCGAAATAACATCAGCACCGCGGTGGCTCTACCAGTTTTATGAAGCTTTTGGAGTGTGCATTACTCAAAGAGAAAAACGAAAGAAGCCGTGTCGGTGCGGCTGTACAGTCGGCTCTTTGTCTCCCCCAAGAATGCAGTCAAGACCAGAGGAATAATAAAAACAGCAGTTAATGATATCAGCCAGTTGTCTAAATTAGACTGATTAGAGGACATGATGGATGGATAACATCTCACGCCTCAATAACAGGGAATATGTTTTTCTGAGGGTATAAGACACCCACAGCCTCTGCTTCCCAGTGAATTACATCCGCTCTGCCTTGCTTTCCAAGTCTGCCATCTCTGATATACTCTTATTTAGAGAGGGGAAAAAAACTCCCTGGCCTCCTTCCTTTTCCATTACATTTTAACCTTTTCTGGACAGGAAACGGGGTGATGAGCGAGAGGGAAGACATGTGGTAAAAGTCCATAGCCAGTTTTAACAGGGCACCCAATGGCCATAACCGTTACACTCCACCTCCATCATGTGTTGCATCATCATGTTGGTGAACTACGAATTGCATCTTAAGAGCTTTTTACACGGCAGGGCTCTACACTAACTTTCCCCCCCAAGGAGTGCATGTGCTCAGACATGAAACAGAGTTAGAGCACAGTGGAAAATGTTCAACTAACACATAGTTTATTGACAACAGGATTACACACACTCACACATATATATATATATATATATATAGATATATATATAGATATATATATAGATATACTGCATGCATGTGTGTGTGTGTGGGGTTGTGTGTGCTCCTTCTTGTGTGCAATTATGATGTGAAAACCAGTGGACTATGAAAGTGGAAGACTAGACACTAGGCATGGACCTTAAAATATTGAAAACAACATTTACATAGTTTTTTTTAAACCCTGAAATGTTGAAACACAGTTCTTTAAATAAAATATTGCAAGAGCTTTTTAAAATATTTTAAAGTTGTTTTTTTTAACATTGAAGCACGGAAACCACTTTTTGAAACACAAAGTTTTTAAAATATTTACACTGCATTTTAAAAGACGTATTAGTTAAACCTTGCGAATTCCCCCCCCCCTTACCAGATTCCTCATCTCTTTTAGGCTCAAAATGAGAATTAAAGGGCTTAATTTTTAGCGGTGTCTTTGCAGTACTTTTTAACCGTGTCTGCATCTGACGGAGTGATGAAGTTACACCATTGGTCGGCTTTGTGCTGCCACTTCCTGTATCTGTCATTTCAAATTAAAAGCCCTCGAGCGTTTCATACACCGTCCAGCCATAGTATGCTAGGTTTTGACTTGTGTTGTTTTCAGTGGCACGGTGGTGCAGTGGTTAGCGCGGTCGCCGCACAGCAAGAAAGTTCTGGGTTCACTCCTCGGGGTAGTCCAACCTTCGGGTCGTCCCCTGTGTGGAGTTTGCATGTCTCCTCCACGTGTCTGCGTGGGTTTCCTCTGGGTGCTCCGGTTTCCTCCCAAAGTCCAAAGACATGTAGTTCAAGTGAATTGGCCTTACTAAATTGCCCCGTGTGTGTGTGTGTGTGTGTGTGTGTTTGTGTGCGAGTGTGTGTGGGCCCTGTGTGGTGGCCTGGTGGCCTGTCCAGGGTGTCTACTCACCTGCCGCCCGAGGACTGCTGGGATAGGCTCCAGCATCCCCGCGATAATGGATGGATATTTTCAGTGTTCACCTTTCTCTCACTTTACACTGGTTGTGTCATCACAGAAAACTCTACTGTGGTGCATCATGGCTTGTGGAAAGTGGGACTTGTAGTTTTTGAATGATTAGCAGCAGGGAGTGGGGTGGGGGGGGGGGAATAGATTACTGTAGGTTGTAATCTTTATTTGCACACTGTTCGTAAATTATTTTTCTGTTTCGTACATATCTATTTTTAGGGTCAAATGTGAGTGAAATACTCGCACTGTAGCGCTCTGCGCAGTACGCAACAATCGCCTGCAAACTTGCGTCGCCTCTCCATGGGACTCTCTGCTCCTCATCCATCCATCCATTATCCGAACCACTCATCCTGCTCTCAGGGTCACGGGGATGCTGGAGCCTATCCCAGCAGTCACTGGGCGGCAGGTGGGGAGACAGCCTGGACAGGCCGCCAGACCATCACACAGGGCTGATACACACACACACACACACACACACACACACACACACACACACACACACATTCATATCTAGGGGCAATTTAGTATGGCCAATTCACCTGACCTACATGTCTTTGGACTATGGCAGGAAACCCACACAGACACGGGGACAACATGCAAACTCCACACAGAGGATGACCCAGGATGACCCCCAACTTTGGACTACCCCGGGGATCGAACCCAGTACCTTCTTGCTGTGAGGTAACCGCACTAACCAATGCACGACAATGCTGCTCCGCTTCTCATTTGAAGAGATAAAACAGAAGAATATCTGCATTTGGTAACCAACGTGATGCCACAATGCTTAGTGGAGAAAGACTGCTACATCGTCATTACTTTGTGTCAGTTGGAATAACCAAAAACAGCTAACTACCTTTAAACTTTGACAAAATTAAAACGATGGACCAACACAGAAAGGAACTGCATTCTGGTGAGCTTTCCTTCATTCCTTCCTTGTCTGTGAGTTTCTAACAAAATTTGTTTTGAACTTAACCGTGGCTTCGGTGTCAACAAATATGGAGGCAACACTTCAGGTCTTATGTCTGCCAAGAGGAGCCAGAGAAGATATGTGTCTTCATGTCTTCTCAGCAGGTGAATACAGCAAAAAAGAATCTCGCTGTAAACCTAAAGATAATTTTGTCTCAGTGTCTGTCAAACTTAAACCACAATCTGCTGCCTCCGCCATTGTTCTGAAGGGGAAGAAATGTTCAGGGAGGCTTGCATAGTTAATTACCAGTTTTCAATCCCTGTCCCCCATCCATACGCACACCTAAGCTCATTTGCATAGGAAGTGGAGTCAACTTCAGTTGCCACTACCGGTTTCCAGCAGGACTACCAGCATCGCTGCCTCCAACAACTGAGTCGAGTGTGAACTTGGCCGGATTAAGCACTAAAATTGGGAGCGACAACCATCATCCGCACGATTGTGAACGGGGCTGAAGTGAGGTGATTTGGAACAGGATTATGATTTAGATACTTCTGACAGACATGTGAAACACCTGTCCTATTGGTAATCCATTTACCCGCTTTTAAACCAGAGACTCATATTTTGCAACACTCACTAGGAAAGCGGTAAAATTAAGATGGCCCCAGTTTAGCTAAGAACCCATTCTACCTATTTTGGAGGATATTTTGGCATGGGAAGAACCTCTGCTTGTTTTCTACAGCACACTATCATAAACTCCTTGCTCTTGTTTTTGAGCTCCCAACTGTGCTTTGTTTTCCAATCTCCAATGTACTTCTTGGTAGCAGACACAAATACTCCTAACTCTCCAAATGTGAACAGACAAACACTGGTCACAGCCTGCTGATCCTTCGCTCTCTGCACAGTTGGAGGAATTTTGTTTATTTCATCGTATCAGTACGGTGGCTGAGAAGCTCCAAAACAGCTTCACGACTCGCTATAAGCACCACATCAAACCCGATATTTAATTAACAACCAACCATTACCAACCCAGGCTGAGCTGACCAGCGACCCGCTGGGCATTAGCGACAACATCTGTTAACTACGGAGGGAAACGGTTGCTAGTCAGCAGGGCGGCTTGTTTGTTTTAAAATAAAAGTTGTCCTTTGTATTGACCTTGGATGCTTCAGGTTGTCAGCTGTTCCCGTTTTCTTTTTGTTTGTGTCCTTCCTTCCTTCATGTAGATTCCTCTGTCAGAAAAAAGGGGAAAGATGTTTGCCAGATCAACATGACAAACAAGACACCGTGGTGTTTTTTGTTTTGTTTTAGTGTTTTTGGGGGGTTGGGGGTGGGGGAGGGGGGCAGCTTCACCTTACAAGTTGCCCTCTCCGTACCCCCTTTTACTTCCATCTCCATCTGTCTCTTGAAGAGAGTCTTCCAACTTCTGCAGTTCAAGCCGAGCAGAACACAAAGGATTCTGGGAGTTTTCTTATAAATAGGCTCAAACATTGTTAACTGTTTCCAAATGCAATTTCTTCTGTCTCTCTCCTCCATTCCCTTAGGAGTGTAGGTTTTTTTTTGGGAGTGTGTGTGTGTGTGTGTGTGTGTGTGTGTGCGCTTTACTTTCTGGCACCAATAACAGGGTTCAGCCGCAGAGACGATATAAATTCCATCCTGAGCAGGAAAAATGAAGGGATAAGAAATATTCATTAAGAATAAGACATACCCTAACTATTAATCCTGACTCTGATAATAAGGCTGGGTAGATCACCATTTTTTCTAATGTGGTGCTCACCTCTTTGTTATCAATATCCACTATTTACTCCATTATCTGTACAGAATTGCTCTTTCCAAAAGCTTATTAGTGCCAAGATCTAATTAATTTCATTCCATATCAGTGCAGGGCTAAGTGAAGGGGGCACTAGCCCTTTGGATAGACTCGAGAGTATGGGAAGTCAATGAGAAAATACTCCATCTTTGACCTAGCCATTCATCCAACAACTGTGAAACTCCAGTGGAGCTGCTCAGAGACAAAAGAAATGTTGGTTTCGTCGGCCAGCCACTGACATCTACTTTATGTATGGGTACATCTCATTGTCATTTGAGCCCACAACTTACAATGATGAATCATGTATTTTAGAATTTCTGCTAAACTCATTCTCTCTGTAGCTCGCAATCAAAACATACTGCCATGAACCCCAAAAAAGCGTTGCATCCATGTCCTAACTTCCTCTCATTTTCAGTTAAGCATTTGACAGAAGAGTGCTCTTTTTATTCAACAACGTAAAACAAACCGGACATAATCCGCTGTCCCAATGCTGTGTACTCCAAGTCTGGACATTTGAAAGAGCATTATATGTGAAAAGGCCTTTAGACAAAAGGGCATACAAATCTACATCAGTGGCTTTTCTGATTGAATTCATGAAAATATCAGTGTGCATATATAGTCTACTAACATTATGTAGTCGACGCAATACTTTGATGATCAGTCAGTGTCAATTCAAGCAACATCTTCCTCGGAAATGCTGGAAAGTGGTGCAAAAATAGTGATCCCATTTCACCAAGCTTCAAAAAGACGAGATGAAAGTATCTGCCAGATGGGAGACAGAAGAAAGGAGAGATTGTTGAACCAATTTGTCTTTATTACGCTGCGGTGTCGACAAAATAGACCATGCTGAAAGATATGGGCTCTCTCCACTGTCATTACATTCCTCCCTCAAACTTGGGATAGAAGCTTCAACTGCAACTCCTCCATCTCGCTGCAGTTCCTGTTTTTCTTGGGGAACAAACTGTCCTGTCCAGTTTCTTTCTCCCTGTCTAGCCATCTATCAATCTATCCATCTATCTATCATCCATCCATCCATCCAATCCAGAAGAGATGTTTTCTCATTCTCCTTTTCTCTTCTCCCCCTCTCTCTTTCTCGCTTTACTATATCTGATGCCCTTTTTCTGTTTTCATGCATATAGACACCAAGCATACATAGGCAAGCACATACATACACACACAGCTCAGATCTGTCCAAAGAACAGTGCAAATCTTCAAAGATACGCTACAGACGGACCCCTCTTGAGAACTCCGAGTGCACACACACAAAGTATACCTCATAAACAATTGATCAAACCCGTGAAACATCCATCGCCATGACACACTGATGAGATTTTAATATTCAACGAGTGATGATTTCATGTGCGAAGTAGTGGGGCTTGAACAAGTCTAGCATGATGCAGAGTGAAACTTGTGATGCATTGATGTCGCATGTACGGTCTCTGCCAGGGTGTAAATTCAGACAAAGCTAAATTCAGACACTGGGTTTCAGAGTTTGCTTGTCAAATGGAGCAGAAACTGGGATAAAACAAACACTAATAAGCTGATGACAGAACTTTTAATGGGTGGGATTATCTTTAAATGTGTTAGTGCCCTGTGATGGCCTGGCAGCCTGTCCAGGGCGTCTTCCCCCGCCTGCTGCCCCATGACTGCTGAGATAGGCTCCAGCATCCCCACGACCCTGAGAAAAGGATAAGCGGATTGGATAATGGATGGATGGATGTTAGCGCCAAAGGAATTATAATAATGGACAGACTTTAACAGGACATAACTTACCAAAATTCAAGATTTGAAGATTCAATAAACTTTACTGCCACACAAGGTTGGTGGTATTTGTTAACAGTACAGCATGGTAGTGCCGTGTTAACATACCTAACTGCCCAACATAAATACATACAATTAATAAATACTTTGGATCCACATAATAATAATCCCATAGTCATTAAGGAATATCAGGGGTCATGGGAGGGGATGAAGTTGAGAGTTCTTATTGCAGTGGGGAAAAAAACTGTCTCTTAAACGAGTGTTTTTGGCACTGACTGACCTGTGGCCTCTTCCTGATGGCAAGAGTTTAAAGCGGTAGTTGGCTGGGTGGGATGGGTCATTGATAATCTTGCCAGCCTGGCTGGCTGTGTGGGTGGCGAAGAGGGAGTCCAGGGGGGAAGGTCACATCCGATGATTTTAGAGGTGTTTTTCACTATCCATTGGAGCTTGATTTTAAATACTTGGGGTCAACTGTTTAAAGTAAAGGGAAGTGCAGAAGAGAGGTGAAGAAGAGAGTGCAGGCAGGGTGGAGTGGGTGGAGAAGAGTGTCAGGAGTGATTTGTGATAGAAGGGTACCAGCAAGAGTTAAAGGGAAGGTTGACAAGATGGTTGTGAGACCAGCTATGTTGTATGGTTTAGAGATGATGGCACTGACGAAAAGACAGGAGACGGAGCTGGAGGTGGCAGAGTTGAAGGTGCT
This sequence comes from Lampris incognitus, assembly GCF_029633865.1. Lineage (NCBI taxonomy): Eukaryota > Metazoa > Chordata > Actinopteri > Lampriformes > Lampridae > Lampris > Lampris incognitus. Next base: position 22,260,844 of record NC_079223.1, on the reverse strand, counting down.
AAGATTTCACTGGGAGTGACGAAGGAGGACATGATTAAGAACGAGTATATTAGAGGGACAGCTCAGGTTGGACGGTTTGGAGACAAAGCAAGAGAGGCAAGATTGAAATGGTTTGGACATGTGTGGAGGAGAGATGCTGGGATGCTGAATATGTTGCTGCCAGGAAAGAGGAAAAGAGGAAGGCCAAAGAGGAGGCTTATGGGTGTGGTGAGGGAGGACATGCAGGTGGCTGGTGTGACAGAGGAAGATGCAGAAGACAGGAAGAGATGGAAATGGATGATCCGCTGTGGCGAACCCTAACGGGAGCAGCTGAAAGTAGTAGTAGATTGGAGTTTGGTTTTGGTGATGGTGGTAGTTCCATACCAGACTGTAAAGGAAGATGTGAGAATGCTTTGGATGATGGCGGTGTAAAATTGGACCAGTAGTAATTTATTGACCCTGTACTTCCTGAGTTGCTACAGTCATTGTTGTGCCTTTTTCATGATGGAGTTGGTGTTGATGTTTCATTTTTAGTTTTTGCTGATATGAGTACCAAGGAATTTGAAGAAGCTAGTCATGGTTATGGGCTGGTCAGCAATATGGATAGTTTTCGTTGGAAGTCTTGTTTTTTTGTTCTGAAGTCAATGGCTATTTCCATGGTTTTGGAGGTGTTGAGCAGGAAGTTGTTGTTATTACACCATCTTATTGCCCTGTCCACTTCCTGCCGGCATTGAGTCCCATTGTTGTCCGAAATAAGGCCCACAATGGTGATATCGTCCGCATACTTGAATACTTTGACTGAGCTGTCCAGGGAGGTGAATTGGTTAGTGTACAGGGAGAAGAGCAGGGGAGACACGACACAGCCCTGGGGGCACCACTGCTGAGGGACAGGGGACGAGATGCATGGCTGTTCACCTTAACTAATGTGATCTGTTGTTGAGGAAGTCTATGGCTGGGCTGATGTTCATATCCAGTAGTTAAGAGAATATTTTGGAGGGGATGATTGTGTTGAATGTCGATCTGAAGTCAATAAACAGGATGCATGCATAGGTGTTAGGGGTCTTCAGATGTTGTAATGTGTTATGGAGTACCAGGCTGATGGCATCCTCTACTAACCTGTTGGCACAGTAGGCAAATTGATAGGGGTCCAGTTGGGATGATATGGAGGGTTTAAGTTAGTCGAGGACCATATTGTTTCAACATCTCAGACTGTTTTCCCTCTGTTAAAATGTGGGAAAATCACTCTCAAATTCAGAACAGAAACATTTGTTTTGGAAAACTCTAGACAAAGTATTGTTAACAGCTGTTATTTTTATCCTCCATTTCTTATGAAGGGCATTGCAGGCAGCAGGGGAGGTAGATGGTGGGGATCTTTAGTCCACTGCCAAAGGCACACTTGGGTATTCAATAATCTCAATCACATGCAGGACACAGAAAGATAGCAGGGTAGGGCGTTTGTGTCTTTAGCGTTCTCATATGGGACAGCAGATGGCATAAGGAGTGGGAATACCATTCTTAATTGCAGGAAATGCATTTTCATATACACTATGTCCAAAGATATTGACCCTGTTGAAAGCAGGGGGAGCAAACATTGTTTTTCCATTGTTATGGTAAAATATAATGCATGTCTAATCATAAATAGCTGGGGGTTTTTTTTACATTTTAAATCACAACATAATCACAAGCATAACTAATATGCAGTGGTGCATATTAATATAGGGCATAGGGTGGCACAGCGGTGCAGTTGTTAGCGCTGTAGCCTCACAGCAAGAAGGTCCTGGGTTCAAACCCCAGGGTTGTCCAATCTTGGGGGTCATCCCAAGTCGTCCTGTGTGGAGTTTGCATGTTCTCCCCATGTGCTCCGGTTTCCCCCACCATCAAAAAGAAATACATGCTAGGGTTAATACTGCTGTCTGTGTCCCTGAACGAGGGATGAAAAGAAGAACTGGAGTTGGTCCCCAGGCGCTGCACGGCAGCTGCCCCCTGCTCCTAGCTACACAGCTAGGATGGGTTAAATGCAGAGGTTGAATTTCCCCACGGGGATTAATCAAAACAAAAATAAATAAATAAAATAGCAAAGCTAAATTATTTAGCGATTGTATTTCAAATTTTGGTGCTTTCATTTTTCCTTTCACTTGTGGTGATTGCTTACTAAAATTATTGGTTAAGCAAGATGCTCCTGCATTGATTCACTCCAGCAGGAGGTTCATGCAAGAGGATTTCTCTGTGTGTGTCTGTCTCTGTGTGTCTGTATGCTTGCGTTCGGTGGTGAGCTTCTGTGCATGAGTGTCCATACTTGTATGTTGTGTTTGTGTAATAATAGTGTAACTGATGGTATATGCCTGCATAATATTCTAGTGTGTGTGTGTGTGTGTGTGTGTGTTATGCTGTGAGAATGCATGTGTCTATTACTTGAGGGGGCACACGGTCACTTTCCGGAGCCCAGGTGGCCAGGGTCACATGTGCCCTGTATGCAGGCAAGGTAGTGTAGAGCGTCCATCTGGTTCCCTGATACACTGTGTGTGTGTGTGTGTGCGTGCGTGCATGCTTGTGTATGCGTGTGTGACCTTGCTTGTGTTCCAGGGCGATGCATCAGAGATGTAGCACAAGGAGATGTGTAAATCTGCCTGTATTTAGATTGTTTAGATTCCATTACTATGCAAAACATTTGTGACACAAACTGAAGATTTATCTCCTTTTCCCCAGTTCATTTAAAAGAAGATAAGGACACAAGACCACTGTTTAGACTGTGGCGATAGCTGCCTTGGTGGCCCTTTCCATGTATTTAAAGATTTAGCTTAATTAGACCGCCAATGTGCTGATGGGCTGAATGTTTAAGGTGTGTCTTAATACCGCCATTGCTACATAGACAGAAATAAAATGAAAATAAAAAGATGCTTGACGTTTGTCACAAAAATACTAATTTGTGAACATACTGCATTGATGACATCATTTGTTCTTCTCCTGTCTGGCAGGAGTTAAAATATTGCACTTATACAAAAGGGCATTGCTGATAGTTTGTTGTTTCTTAGTAGTTATCAGTATTGATTTGTAAGTGGAGAAACTAGAATGAGGTTAAATGGAACAATTATAATGAAAATGCAGCTTTTTCCAATGCTTTGCCATGAAGACTTTCCCCCAGACAAAACAACTGCAAAGCTGTAGCTTATTTAGCTACTGGGGATTTGCAAACAACAACATATATGTAGAATCCAAGAATCAATGAACGTCTGAACGCTAATGACCGACTCTTTTCCAGTCTAGTCTCACAGATATGGGAAACTTCTAGAATGTTCTGGCTAACGCTGCTCAAATCTGGCTAGACATATCCTTCCCCTTTCCTTCCGAGTCGCTTGTGGTACAGATTTTGACCCCCCCCCCCCAACAACACTACAAATGGTTGCATTTCAACAATGATAACTCCCATGAAGAATTTAATCGCGCTCTCTTCGAGGCACGTCTCACTCGTATCAGCAACATGAAAGAGCTACAGAAAAATGTCTTCAGCACTTAGTTTTTGAACCGCTATGTCCTTGGCCATTTGCCAGCTGGCTACAGTAAAAACCTGGATGTTTTGTTTTGTTTTTTGGGGGGGATTTTCCCCCCCTTTTTCTCCCCAATTGTATCCGGCCAATTAGCCCACTCTTCCGAGCCGTCCTGGTCACTGCTCCACCCCCTCTGCCAATCCGGGGAGGGCTGCAGACTACCACATGCCTCCTCCGATATGTGTGGAGTCACCAGCCGCTTCTTTTCACCTGACAGAGAGGAGTTTCGCAAGGGGGATGTAGCCTGTGGGAGGATCACGCCACCCCCCCCAATCCCCCCCTTCTTCCAAATCCAAAGCATGCTGTTTTAATGATACCATCACATAGATGAAGCTTGTTCCTCTTGTCCTTATTATGAAACCTGATCAGTTAGACTAACTAGCATATGTGTATTATTTTTTAGACAGGGCCAGAGAAATATTTTTAAATCACACCGTTGGGAATCTAGGAATCCTCTTTTTTTCTTTCCCCTCAGTACATCATCTGAAGTATATACCAGGCCTTTGTTGGGTAGAAACCTGTGCTGAACTCCTCGATGGTACGCACACAGTAACTCAGTCTTGCCTTGCCCCCAACTGCTGCTTTATGTTTGTGTTATTTGTGAATATATGAAGATTTAGGATGATAGGTGTCTGTTCTCGACACGCCAGCAAGCCCCGGCAGGCTGTCATTCCTCTGTGTGTGTGTGTGTGCACGCGTGTGTGTCCTCTCTCCCCATAGGACAATATTTCTGCTTCCTTTTCAGCACTCATTTATCTGTTTATATTGCTGTCTGTCTTGCCCTAAGCGACCCACTCCACCAACCCTTCATTTGTCACCCTTATGAGCACCAATCTCTTTGTCTGCTGTGTGTGTGTGTGTGTGTGTGTGTGTGTGTGTGTGTGTGTGTGTGTGTGTGTGTGTGTGTGTGTGTGTGTGTGTGTGTGTGTGTGTGTTAGATTAGTCTCATGTCACATATTTCAATGGCAGGTATAGATAGATAGATAGATAGATAGATAGATAGATAGATAGATAGATAGATAGATAGATAGATAGATATTTCTTCAGTAAGAATCATGCTAGCTCTCAATAGCTGTGATGGTGAACTAGTGGTAAAATCAGTTAATTATTTAGATGGTAGAAATAAAAAAGAAATATTACTCAATCTTTACTAAAGAACAGAATTTTTTTTGTACAGCTCTAAATAAAATCACACATATGTAGCATCAACGGAAATATACACAGTATTTACATAAAGTATCTAGCAAAAATTTATGAAAATTCAATTTTGAATTTCAAATCTACTTTTTGTCCCCCACACCTGTACAACTAATGCCAGCAAATCCTTTCAGACTGGTGATATCCTTTTTACTGTGAAGATTCAACCCAGTTTAAGAAAGCCACTTTATTTTGTCATTGTACAGGTTACATTGAAATTGTTCTCTGCATTTAACCCATCCTATTGTACAGGAGCAGTGGGCAGCTGCAGCTCCCGGGGACCAACTCCAGTTCTTCCTTCCACACCTTGTTCAGGGACACAGACAGGGGCATTAACCCTAACATGCATGTCTTTCTGATGGTGGGAGGAAACCGGAGCTCCCGCAGGAAACCCACACAGACACGGGGAGAACATGCAAACTCCACACAGAAAGGACCTGGGATGGCCTGGGGTTCGAACCCAGGACCTTCTTGCTGTGAGGCAATCGTGCTAACCACTGTGCCGAGCCACCGTGCCGCCCTGTTACATTTATGAAACAAAGAACCCAGTTTTTAAGCCGGACTTGCTTGCTCATCCACAAATCTTGATTCTTGAGACAGACCCTTAGTCCCAAGGTGCTGACATGCAGCAGACTCATAACACCGGGATACACATCCCCATCATCTAGAACTTCAACTCTACACCAACTAAATTAAGAGTATTCAAGCTGGGTGATATGAACTCAAATCAATATCACACACAAGTCCACACATTTATCTCAACAAAAATACAATCCACATAAATTCCTTTAAACCCTGGTTGGAAAATGCCACATCTTTTAAAAGTCTATTACATGATCTGCTGAAAGTTCATTTGAGTCAATAACTATTTTTTCACGGCATTTTATGTAAATGTCAGGCACCACAGTTCGGGGAAAATATTTTCTCAGGGGCACAGCGTAGCTCTCTCATCAAGGGTTTGAACCACCATGTTTCATTGCAACTATGTGGACCATGCCCTGTGCTATGTAGTTTGTAATGGCGTTTGTTATCTTGTCCCACCTGTGTGTATCATTTGCATATTGAAAGAAAGAAAGACAGCCAAATTAATTCTCTGCATTTAACCCATCCTATTGTATAGGAGCAGTGGGCAGCTGCAGCGCCCAGGGACCAACTCCAGTTCTTCTTTCCATTGCCTTGGTCAGGGACACAGACAGGAGCATTAACCCTAACATGCATGTCTTTTTGATGGTGGGAGGAAACCGGAGCACCTGAAGAAAACCCACACAGACTCGGGGAGAACATGCAAACTCCACACAGAAAGGACCTGGGACGGCCTGGGGTCCGAACCCAGGACCTTCTCGCTGTGAGGCAACAGTGCTAACCACTGGGCCACCATGAGCGGCATTAGTAAATGTTTGCGTTAGAGACAGCTGCTTTGGGGAATCCCTTTGGCCATGCCTGTGCTCGGTTTTGCAACTGAGTTTACATTTCCCTTCTCTTTGTTTAGTGTCCCGTTTGCTGAAGCCAAAATATGACCAAACGTTAGACAGCACATCTTTTTTTAGAATTCAGCCGGTCTTCTCTTGAGTCATCCCTGCCTGGCTGTATTAGCGCTCATGTTGTCTCATGCCTGGCATGCTGTGTTTGTTTTGAATGAAGAACGAAGGCTGCACTAGGCGGAAGCCTATTACTGGATATGATGACTAGGTGTTTTCTTAAGGGCACAGCTCACAATGTTACACAGCTGAGAAATCTTTTACCCATCCCAACATGAGCAAATTTAGGTCAGTGAGAGATTCTTAACATCGGTATCTGGAAATTTTCCGTACACCACCCATACCTACTGCAAATACAGTATTCCCATTAATAATCATTCCTTTAAAGAAACAGATGAGAATTTTTGAAGTCTCTCCCTGTTTTCACAGAAAGTTGAATCAGTTCATTGGGACATAATGTTCATTGGCAATCGTCAATAAACATTGTGTCCAGATGAACCGATTCAACTTTCTGTGATTTTCTTACCTGGACTATTGAGCATCCCTGTTTTGTTCTCAACATTCATGATGTGCATCAGTAGATTTCATTTTAACAGTAATCAATGATTTTCTTCATCCCTGACTTGACACTTGTCATCTAGAGTTTAAAGCAGTTAATGGAGGAAAAATCTACAGCCTTCGTTTAGTGCAAAAAAAAAAAAAATCCACAGTTCAACCAAAGCTAATAAGATGCTCCAACAGCAAATTCGAGTGGTTGTTTTAAAATTTTGGCGGTTTTTTAAAGGTCAGTTACGGTCTTTTCCTACTGTGGTACTTTCTGTAATGTACCCTACAAACAATTACCAACAGAAGTCACTCCACACAGCAAAGCAAACACTAGGTGGGAAATTAGCAATAAAACACCTAACTTTATAAAATGACCAACTTGGGCATCCGGGTAGTGTGGTGGTCTATTCCATTGGCTATCGACACAGGGATCGCTGGTTCGAATCCCCGTGTTACCTCCGGCTGGATCGGGCATCCCTGCAGACACAATTGGCCGTGTCTGCGGGTGGGAAGCCGGATGTCCTGGTAGCTGCACTAGCGCCTCCTCTGGTCGGTCCGGGTGTCTGTTTTTTTTTTGGGGGGGGGGGGGGACTGGGGAGAATAACGTGATCCTCTCACATGCTATGTCCCCCTGGCAAAACTCTTCACTGTCAGGTGTAAAGAAGCAGTTGGCGACTCCTCATGTATCGGAGGAGGCATGTGGTAGTCTGCAGCACTCTCTGGATCGGCAGAAGGGGTGGAGCAGTGACCGGGACAGCTTGGAAGAGTGGGGTAATTGGCCAAGTACAATTGGAGAGAAAATCCAAATAAATAAATAAATGAATTAAAATGACCACCACAATGATGGACTGCTGTAGCGTCATGTTAGCTTTGGTTGGACCATGCTTTTTTGTACTGGCCAAGGATTGTGGATTTGTCATCCATTAATTACATGGGATAGAAAACAAGCTAAAGCTGCATGTCCATTATAAAGACAAGGATGAATGACTGTGAAAATTAAACCTATACCAACGTATTATACTAGCGATGGATGTAAAATAGGGACAGATTTTAAAAAAAAAGTACAGTAGTCAACGATGTAAATACTAATTTCTGTTCAATAATTCATTGTCTTTACTTGCTTCATCTAATTCAGGGTCATGGGGGTGGGAGTCGGAGCATATACCAGAGGACATTAAGCAAGAAAGACCTTTTTGACAGGTCACTGGTGAATCAAAGGGCTGCCAAAGACAACCACTTACACATTCATTCCTGCGGGCAATTTGGAGTCACCAAATCCCATGACATACAAGTCATTGAACATTGAAATTAACCCAGAGTACCCGGAGAAAAAAAAAAGAAAAAAAGAAAAGAAACAAAAAAAAAATTTTTTTTTAATTAAAAAAAAATTAGAAGTCATGGAAAACATGCAAAAACAGTGGGTTAGGATTGACCTCAGGACCCTCTTCCATCTTTTCTTTTTGTCCCAGAGATTGCTGGAAATCTTTGGGTGGCGTTGCTAACACCAGTGCGGGGAGGGTGACATGCTCAGTTGTCATTAGCATTTGGCTGACGAGACACTAAGGATAGCTGGGACGGCCCCGGCTGCAAAGAAGTGCTGAGCTGCAGAATCCATCATGGCAGCTTACTGATACATAGTGATATAAAGAGAAACTTGAACATGTCCTCATGACTTTATGCATATACGCATACATAGATACACTGCAGCACACGGGCCGGGACAAAGGGATAGGCACGTCCACAGCTTTCATTGACCAGAGCAAGAACGGGAGGACAGTCAAGTCAGTTCTCCCATTTTAGAATAGTCTAGATGTCTGTGTCTCCCGCCTTTCCGTTGTGTGGGGGAAAGGACACGTGCTTTTCAACACATCTGCTCTCTTCAAGATGACCAATTTACCGCCGCTGCTCCTTTCCTGGCTACCGTGTCCCCAGCTATTCACATATATTTAAGGTCCCGTTGGTGGCAACACTGGTAATTGCGCCTCAGGAGAGAGGCAAATGTGCACACACACATGCATGTATGCACACACATGCACACACACACACACACACCCATACACACCACTTGTTTACCATGAAAAACGGCCTCAAAATGACGGGTCTTCTAATTGCATTTGATCGTTAAACTGGAGGAGTTCTGACATCTTCAGAATCACCATTCCCTGTGTGATTGTGTCTATGTGTACGTGTGATTGCATGCATGAGTGTGTATATATATGTATGTTCACGCACATGTGCCTCTGGCAGGAACAGACCATGAGGGGGATTGAACCCTTTGACGCAAAGAAAGCTTCTGCACTTGAAGATATGAAAATGCCAACTTCCATTCCAGTGTTACAGGCCCTCGGGATCCTTCCTTATTAACAGTCTCAAAGTGGAGTGGAAACAGATTCGAAATGTAACACAGCCTCCTTTAGTTTCCTATAAGTAAACCTCAAGCCATTTATTATCTGCCTCCATCACGGCCCTTTTCTCTGGCACACAGTTCAATACACTTCACCAGCCCTTCTATTCTGCTGCCATCACCTCCTATCCATTAACCCACAGCTTTCTTTTTTATTCCTTCAGAGATTATTTACATGGTAGCGGACACGGATAATGGCATGTATCCCTTTCAGGGATGTGCACTTTAAATTACAATTTAAATCGTCATTAAATGGAGAAAAAAATGGAGGTCATTGACACTAGAACAGTTTCAATTTTTTTTCTCATGAAGCTGAAGTCTTACATGGACAACATCAAGCTCAGTTTCAACGAACCAGGAAAACAGGCTACCAGATGATATACCCTGATAGTCAGGGTATATTGTTAATGTATGGAAGTTTGGACAAAAAAACAAACATGATTCTGAATGTTAAAACAAGTCAAAAGAGAGAACTGGTTTCCTGGGCTGCTGGACAGCTGGAATGGTTTACATTTTTCTTGCCCTCACCTGTCTATTTGCCGCTTAATCCATGGTAACATTTGTCCTTTTATGGCAAAGCCCAGCCTTCAGCTAGCTGCTTTGTGTCTTGTTGCATTTTCTGATCTCATGCCGTAAACATGTTAAACTAGCCTTGCCGGAGGCTCTGGCAAGCATTTCTTTTTTGACTCGGCACTGCAGCAAAAGATTTTACCAAGCTAAAAAAAAGCTACAGCCCTGACCCTTTCCCAACCCCCCCTCCCGACACTGTCTAGATAGCACAATGTGCAATTTAGTCTTGCTGCATTTTCTGACCAAAATGCTAGATGCGGTAGAAAGACGCATATAAATATATGCGTGCACACACATAGGCACACAGACACGCTAAATGTCTCCAGCGCACAGCCTTGAGCCAATGCTGAAATGTCATGGACAGGCAGCCCAGCAAAGATGTTGTTGGATTCAATTTTTTTTTTTTTTTTACTTTCCCCCCCCCCCCCCCCCAAGTCTTTTTGCTCCCATCCATTCCAGCTCAGTCCAAACATCCAAGCAACCGCCCCAAGGAAGTGGCAAAGCTTGTTGCGAGTGTCATCGCAATGCATTTGTTGTCTTTTCCGGGAAGAAAACGTCAGATATTTTTCCTACTTTCCTACATTTCCAATTTGTCGAGCTGAACGCTGATTTGTTTGGCAAGATTTCACCCAGTGCAGACATTTAGCGTGCACGCCTGCTAAACAACATATTTGTTCACGGATGATTTGCACGAGACGGGGAGAGCGGCAGGGAGATCTTAAACCAACATCCTAGCAGTATTTTCTTGGCTGGTAAAATTCTGAGTTTCACAGAAATGGATTTGCTGCCCAAATGGCTCAGTCTTCTAGGCCACTGAACTAGATCAAACATGTGCTAAGCATCATGTGGCTGCACATCCTCTGCTTCACGTCTACCAGTTGTTGCATTAAACATTAAAAAGGAAGTGCCTGCTTCCTTCAGCCAAGGCCTAAAGTCAACTGAGACTGAGTTCTCAAAGTTGCCACTTGGTCCATATAGTTCCTAGTAAGACAGTTGGGACCATCATATATCTTCATAAACATTATATAATTCCCAGCAGTTTTGTCGCTGAATGAACTCCATCATGGCAGAGTTCATTTGTCGAGCGATGTTAATTTGTGCACTCCATCTTCCCTTCTCTGATGGATAAGCATAATCTATCACATTGAAAGGCCCTCCCTGTAGCCAGCCTAAAGTTACCGACTTGAGCACACAGCACCAGAGACTCCCCACTACAGAGAGAACGAGGGCAAAGACAAGGTTTCAAAATTTGTTATATGTTCAAAAGAGGGCCCTGCCTTACACTTCCACCATTGCTCATGTATGTTCTGTTTCCATGACCACCTTTTTTGCTCAGTCACCCAAGGAGGCAGTTATAGAAGCATGTAACACAGTATGCAGACACTTCTTTACACACACTCCCCCTCACGCCCAACACAAAAATGAATACTGATTGGTGCAGCATTTCAGTATGTATAACAGTGTGGCTCTGACTCCTGAAAATTGAGATGTCTATGTACATACAATGACATCTGTGTCTTTGCTTTACTCTCTCTCTCTCTCTGTTGCACTGTATGTCTCTCTCCCTCAGAAAGTCATCTGTCTGCAGTAAATCCCCATGGCTGTCAGTCTGACCCCTGGACAACAATGGAGCTCCTTGCCAGGAATATTCATGAAGGTCCAAACAAGCAAGCACAGTAGTCTGACAAATGACTCAATAAGCCAATCAAAGCGACTGAGACGAGAGAGAGACAGAGAGAGAGACAGAGAGAGAGAGAGAGAGAGAGAGAGAGAGAGAGAGAGAGAGAGAGAGAGAGAGAGAGAGAGAGAGAGAGAGAGAGATGGGTGTTTTTTGTTTATGTATTTACAGAGCAAGTTTCAGACCTTGTTTTAATGTTTGACTTTTTGAAATTTTACTTTTGACTTTTTTTGTTAGTTTGAAGGGGTTTTTATCTATTTTCCTCAGTTCCCAGTATTTATTAGTAGGTGTAAAAGAGGATGTACACAAAAAGGGTGAATTAGAGCTGTTCAATTCTATTTAATCAGAAAAACAAAAACTCAACCTGAATAAACAGATGTTCCATTTTTTTGCCTCAGTTCTTAATTTTGTGACATTTCTGTCAAAGTGCTTATTCTAAATGACAAACATTGCTATTCAAAATCCATCGCATCCTGTATTTGAGGCAGCATGGCTTCAGGAGGTAGAGCGGGTCATCTAGTAATGAGAAGGTTGCTAGTTTGATCCCTGGCATCTCCAGAGAGTATGCTGAAGTGTCCTTGAGCAAGACACCTAACCCCTAACTGCTCCTGATGAGCAGGTTGGCGCCTTGCATGGCGGTTTCTGTCATCAGTGTATGAATGGGTGTGTGAATGAGTGAATGTGAGGCACTGCAAAGCACCGTGAGTGGTCGGTAGACTAGAAAATGAAGTCCGTTTCCCATTAATTTGTCATGTTATTATCCATCCATTATCCAAACTGCTTACCCTGCTCTCAGGGTCGCAGGGATGCTGGAGCCTATCCCAGCAGGTATTGAGCGGCAGGCAGGGAGACACCCTGGACAAGCCGCCAGTCCATCACAGGGCCCACACACATACACACACACACACACACACACCTAGGGACAATTTAGTATGGCCGATTCTCCTGACCTGCATGTCTTTGGACTGTGGGAGGAAACCGGAGCACCCGGAGGAAACCCACGAAGACACAGGGAGAACATGCAAACTCCACACAGAGGACGACCCGGGACGATCCCCAAGGTTGGACTACCCTGGGGCTCGAAGCCAGGGCCTTCTTGGTGTGAGGCGACCACGCTAACCACTGCGCCACCTTGTTATTATTATGAATAACAAAATATCGACAAATATTTGTCAGTGTTTCTATGACCAAATCAGTTTTGGTGTGTGTGTGTGTGTGTGTGTGTGTGTGTGTGTGTGTGTGTTCACATGAGTGGGTAAATCCATGTTTAACCAGAGATAGTGACCTGGGTAATGCTCAGGAAGCAGACTGTACAAGTCTTCACGAACAGCCTCTAAATGAGCGCTTTACACTTTGAAATCTCAACAGGTAGTGATATTTCCATCTGTTTCCACAAGAGGAATCCTCCCATTACCTGCTGCTGACCTTTCCACAATATTTCCCAGTGTGTGCACCACTTTAAAAAACTGTGCTTCAATCAATACAGGAAAAAAAGCTGCCACTTTCTTTACTCTCTCCAAATCTCATTCCCTCCATACCCGGCATCTGTCCTGAGTGGAGATTACTGATAGGAAAGTTCTCTGGGCATGACATTTAGCCATACTGCCACCAACACTTATTTTATGAAAGGTCACATCCCAAAAAGCTTTCAACAAACTTCCCATCTCTCACTGCACTGCAATCTCTTCTGCTCTCACACCTCGCCCTCCCGCCCGCTCGCTAGCTCTCTCTCTCTCTCTTTCTCTCTCTCTCTCTCTCTCTATCCCCCCCCTCTCTCCCTCTCTCTCTCGTAATTCTTTTCTTTGTATTTAAGAATCATATTTATGACCAAGTACTTCAAGAACATACAGGGAATTTGACTTGGGATGTTGGTGCATGAGGGAAAACTTAACAGCAACAGGAAGGCAAAGGTTAAAAGAATAGGGGCGTCCAAGTGGCGTGGTGGTCTATTCTGGGGATCGGCTGTTCGAATCCCCACGTTACCTCCGGCTTGGTCGGGCATCCCTACAGACACAACTGGCCGTGTCTGTGGGTGGGAAGCCAGCTGTGGGTGTGTCTTGGTCGCTGCACTAGCGCCTCCTCTGGTCGGTTGGAGTGTCTGGTTGGGGGGAGGGACGGGACGGGGAGGAATAGCGTGATCCTCCCATGCGCTACGTGCCCCTGGTGAAACTCCTCACTGTCAGGTGAAAAGAAGCGGCTTGGGACTCCACATGTATCGGAGGAGGCATGTGGTAGCCTGCAGCCCTCCCCGGATCGACAGAGTGGGCGAAGCAGAGATCAGGACGGCTCGGAAAACTGGGGTAATTGGCCAGATACAATTGGGGAGGGGAAAAAAAGTTAAAAGAATAATAAAATATAATATACATATACAAGAAAAAATAAACAAATTAAAAATAGGTAAAATAGCATGGAAACACTGGGAATATGGCAAATGCTCTATTTACAAAATGTTAAATGAAAAATTTCAAATAAGAATTTTCTCAGTGTTTTGCATTTTCTTCATCTCATTTGTTATTTTAAGACAAGTAAAAATTGAAACTTATCTTTTCTTATCAGTTTTGTGTATGACTATAATATATTGTGTTCTTTCTCTTCCCACACCATGTCCTCTACCTTTCCATCTCTCTTTTAACTCCTTTTCTCTGGCCGGGGGGGGGGGGATTTGATGATTGCATATTGCTAAATATACTGAATATTTCCCCAAATCTATTAAAGACCCCTTCCAGTCATGTTTTAAGATATATAAAATGCTACTGTCTGACATAAATCGTCTGATGTGTTTCTTTCTGCAAAATAAGTTCTGTTATCTTGATAAAATCCTTAACGTCGCATCTACTCCTTCTCTCTCATTAACACAATCCAGAAACTATGAATATGCAAATTATACCCGTCTTCAATTAAAATCTGCCCACCCCCCACCCCTCTGCTGCTCGGCAACTGGTAATACAGGAGTAGCTCAGCCATACATGTAGGAACCGGAAACTGATTCCCCAAGAAGAAGAAGAGCGAACTGGACAGGGTCGCGTACAACTGGACGTGTCAGAATGGTAATGCATTTTATGTACTGTTCTTTACAACATTAGAAACGCAACGGCAATAGATCAAATGAGCCTTCGGCCTGACTACTTTATCAATCAGCTAATAATGTGCTGCTAATGATAAACCTTGGGCCCGCTCACCCGCTCTAACAAGTTATCTCCCCTGTCAAGATAAACAGCCAGATGCGCCGTGAGGAAGAAACGCTTTGAACACCATAGAAAGCCTCTGTCGGCCCTCCACGTCCACCTACTCTCTCTCTCTCTCTCTCTCTCTCTCTCTCTCTCTCTCTCTCTCTCTCTCTCTCTCTCTCTCTCCCACACGTCAAGCTCATCAACCCCAGCAGTAAGAGGCCTCTCATCCCCAGATCCTTGTTTGCCATACAGCGTTAGTGTCGTGCACTCTGCGAGTCTTTCAGGTTGTTTTCCCAGTGTCGTTGTTGTTGCTTGTTAGTCTAATCGCCTTTTCGTTGTGTTTAGTATTGCCACCCTCCGGTTCATCTGCCTGCTGGTCCCTGAGCTCGGTGTAGTCCCGCCGCGCTCGCTCCTTCGTCCGCCTATCCGGGACGGCCTGGCTCAGCTCTCCGCCTCTACGTCATCACCTCTCCGCCGCCCGCCATCCTCAATAAACCCCTTTCCCCTACTCGCCTTCGTCTCTTAAGTTTGTGACTTGCAACAGGGTTCACTAGTCGCGCCCTAAGTCCCTGGAGAAAGAGAAAGAAAGATAAACTTACCTGTTGAGCAACGTGTCGGCTCGTACTCGGTGTATCCCCAGGAGGAATGGATGGCACAGCGTCGGGCTTCGGCTTTGTGGCAAAACCCATCTGTTTCGGTGATTAAACATTTCCAAACTAGGGTTCTTGAAAATGGCTACTGCAAACCCATGTTTTCTCTGGAAGTTTGGCTGGGCTCTTGTGATTTTCCCCCCCAAACAAACTGCCCCAATTTCTCTCGGATTTTAGGATCCTTTGGTAATAAATGAAGGCTCACGGTTTCCCCATTTTAAAAACGTGCAGCCGGAAACTAGACACGTCGCTGCCATTGTTCTTCTTCTTGTGTTTAATGGCGGGTGGCAACTGGCGTTTACGGTGCATTACCGCCACCCACTATGCTGGAGTGTGGGCCAGAGTACTAAAGGGTGAAAGGCAAGAGAGAGAGAAAAAAACTAATAATAATAAATAATAATAGCACTAGATCCTCTTCATTATGTGAATTTCTTTTTAAGAACACATTGTTTTGAAAGAAGTGAGGCTTTAGCTGGCGAAATAACGACACGTAGTTACACCTGTGGGCGCGGAGCCGGATGACTCATTGCTGAGGGGGGCGAAGACCTGTAGTGGGCCCTTATACAGCCTGTAGACGATGGAGATGCAAGACAGATCCGAGGGGGAACGCAATTTGTGATACTGGGCTATACAAATAAAACTGACTTGATTTATAGAGAAGGAAGGGCTGAACGGAGAGAAATGTGGATTACAACGAGATGTGCTATTTAAGCACCATGGACCATGCCATGGGTTTATCGTTAAACAGTGACCTTCTGATATTTAAACAGCACAACTGCTGATAGGCTATTTGAGAGCCATGGTCAGTGTCATGATTTTACCAACAATTTGCTCAAACCTCAGATAAAGGATGAAAAGGTAAGGCAGGTTAAACTAGCAGGGCAAGCAACCAAGGATAAAAGGCAAATGAATACACAGTTTGACATTCAGTGATGTTGGACTGCCCATAAAGCCACACAGCCATATAACTTACACAATCAAGCCACACAACCAACACATAACAAACGACAACTGTGCAAGCAATGTGTGGCCTGTTGTTAATACAATATCCAAGCAGGCACAGCGGTCTACACAAGCAGCAACAAACAACACTATTTTTAAATAAGGCCAGATAGCCAGCATCTATGACAAGCCTGTGTCATCTCAAATAATGAATATGAAACAACTTACTAATGATGTTTTAATCCAGCAGCTGTCAGTTCAACATTATAATTTCCACTGCCATCACTAACTACAGCAGTGTCTTTATTTAGCTCATCCTCACTGCCATCACCATCACCATCATCACGGTTGCTTTCCTGCATATTGCCCACAGCTACCTGCAGAGCTAGCTGTGTGTTCCTCACTAACATTTTCACTTGGTTGGCTAGCAGTGGAGCTAGCAGCAGGACACTTGCCAGACATGAAGGGTTGAGTTGTTGAGAGTGAGGAGAAGTTTGTGAACGGAACACATGAGGCCATAAGATTCTTCCTCGGCTCCTGCTCCTTACGCTTTAGCACACCCGACTTGTACTTTTTCCCCATTTTAGCCAATGCAGACAGAATATGGCTAGGTAGCTTACACACTACACACGTTAAAGAGACAACCAACACGCATGCACCTGCACTTCACTTCAGAGAGGTCACGTTCTATCAAATGACACACATGCACAGAGACAGAGCAAGAGAGAGAGAGAGAGAGCAAGAGAGAGAGAGAGAGATAGAGCAAGAGAGAGAGAGACTGACATCGGTAATGATGATGTCACATCACCTCTTGATTTTAAACTGATTTCAGAAACGCTCTGATCTGGACTTTTTTTTTACACTTTTATTGTTACAAAAAAAACGGAGGGAAACAGAAATACAACAGACAAGCTGCTAGCTTTTAAAACTCCCTGCAGCCAAATAGTCTGAGTGGCGGGGACCCAATTAAGGGGTTACTAAGGGGGTGGAATCAACGACAATAACAACGTTATTTGCTGCATAAGACAAGAACCCCTTGGCGGTGGCGGTGGCTCGTCTCTGTTCTGTAGAAGACACAGACGTGGTCTGCATCAGATTTTTTTTTAATTTTTTTGCTGCAATCAAGACCTACAAACAAACTTTATTCAAAATATTCATCTAAACAACAAAAATGCATGTTCAGTCAGGCAGATTGGGGATCTTAACCGGAGAGAACCGTGGGCCCGGGGCAGCCACCCCCTCTGCCCCCCCCCCACTCGCTCTGCTACAGCACACCTGGCTTCTCCTCTGGCTCGCATCACCGAAGCGGGTGCACATAATGATGTATAAAGCACCACCCCGCCCATTAACAGGGTTGGTTCCTTATGTTTGTGATGTAAATCCGTTTGGTACACTGCATTTTCAAAGCAGATATGCTTAGCCGTGGTGTCGACTGCTTATTTTGCTCCTGATATGTCTCGTAACATCACCCTAACACCACATGGACATGTTAACAAGGTTAAAAACTCGATTTTCATCAGAAGGGGGTCATTCATTAAAGTGGAAGTTTTTATTTCAGTTCCTTTTCTCCACTTTTGTTTCAGTATTTGATTTTTCAGCCTTATTGTAAACTTCTGTCTGCTGTCTTCCTCTCACCCCCTCTTCTCTAATCCAGGCCCAGTCCAGGAATGAAGCCATCACTTTACAGCGTGACGGTTTGCTGAACTGCAATCACATCATCTTTTCTTTTTCTTAACCCCCCCCCCCCCAATTAGACCATCATGCAAACAAAACAAACGTCAGGGCATGAAAAAGCACTTAAGGCAGTTCTTTTGGTCTTTGGGGAGAAGGAAGTGTGTATGGTTAGTTGGTGAGAGGGGTCAAATAGATAAAGGAGAGCTGAGGAGGTTGGTCCACTGGACTGCAACATGATAGGAAAGATGGCTCAGTGGCATATGGACTTGGGGTAAATCTTTTTTTTGTGTGTGTGAAAGGGAATGACAGAAAAGAAGACACAGGAGAGAGGGCTCAGGGAGGATTAGATTATACGCTTCTCTATGAATGACGACCGTTTGGCAGCAGAAATAAAAGCCTTTTACAGCTCCACGGTGTACCGAAAACGAATCAAAACAACTTTTTAGAGGTGAGCATTATGCAAAAATAGACAGTAAAGCACCCATGGCCTCACAGCAAATATAGCATTCATGAGCTTGGCTGATTTCCAGTCATCTTTGTGTTCTCCAGACACAAACTTTGCCCTGCCTACAGAAATGCTGTTACCAGGCATGTCCAACTTGCTCGCATTTACCGGCCAAACCTTTGCATAAAACATGTTCACTTCAGACATATTGCGATGGTAACTTTATATTTCCAGCTGTCATTTGTGGCACCACTATCTGCAAGGCCATCCCGTTCTTTATCAGCCACATTCGCTCTCACCACTGATATCCCATCCTTTGTTTGGCGGATTTGACAACATTAAGATCCTATCTGTCGCCTCGCCCAGCTCCCACAAGACTGCCTTCATTATTCAGCAGTGAAAGGCAGACATTCTTTCAGTAATAGGTCCAAACAGCCCAGGGAATTTAGCTGATGCTGCTATACAGAAAACCCTCTTTAGGCTGCACGGCTGAAAGATAGACCGGCTGGCTGGAAGGTCTCACGATTCATTTTAAATTCTGTCAGAGGCCTTATGGATATTATAATTACGCGATCTTTTACTTCTTATGTGCTGTGTTTGTTTTGTTTTGGGGTGGGGGCTGGATTTGACCAGTGTCTGCCTCTCATCTTTTCATCATTCAGGTAAACAGACTGAAACAGAGATACATAAAAGAGCTGATGCCACGGCAGCCATTTTGAATTGTGACAAGAGTCGACAAAAAAGGTAGAAAGTACTGAAGTAGTGACGATACGAGCCAGGACGACTGACAACATGTAAAGACAGAGAAAGATAAATGGGTTGAGGGGAAAAGAAGAGGAATTCCCAAAGAGGATAGGATAGATAGAGTAGGAAAAGGTTACGGAAAGACGGATAAACAGAACAGAGCTGGGAATGAGTGGGCCTGGGGAATAACATGTTCATCAAGTCAGTCAAACTGTCAAAAAACCAGAATACAACATACACACATACACACACACGCACATAGACTAACATCCATAAAGCATTCACATGCACACACTTCATCGTTATGCTTCTTAGTGCCCACCTCAGGCTCTGGCTTTGGAAAATGCCACCACAAATTGAGATCGCTAACAGTTTACGCCACGCTGACATTTTCCAGGAGGCTACTCACAAAGGTCAGGCATCTCACTTGAAGGCAAAAACAGAAGGAGATAGTAGTGAAGTGGTCACTGGTGGGATTCAGCAACCTCGACTGTCAGCTGCCAGTGCAGCGTATTATAACCTCTTATAGTATGTGGTAAGTAGGATTTAGGTCAGCAGACTCATAGTGCTCATATCAAAGGCAATTTGATAATCGGGGTGTGCCTTCGGAAACATCCAGTATTTAGCATCAGGAGGAGAAGGTAGAAAGGTAGGACGGTAGACGCGAAAGATAAAAATTTGCCAAATACTAATAGGCCAACAGTTGATAACTTTGGAGAAAGGACTCAGTGGTGAAGATGAAAGCAATAAAAGTACTAAAACAGAAATATTTGGGGGATTGCCAGTTTGAATCCCCGTGTTACCTCCGGTTTGGTTGGGCGTCCCTACAGACACAATTGGGCGTGTCTGCAGGTGGGAAGCCGGATGTGGCTATGTGTCCTGATCGCTGCACTAGCACCTCCTCTGGTCGATCAGGGCCCCTGTTCGGGGGGGGGGGGGCTGGGGGGAATAGCATGATCCTCCCACATGCTACGTCCTCCTGGCGAAACTCCTCACTGTCAGGGGAAAAGAAGCGGCTGGTGACTCCACATGTATCGGAGGAAGCATGTGGTAGTCTGCAGCCCTCCCCGGATCAGCAGAGAGGGAGGAGCAGCAATCGGGATGGCTCACAAGAGTAGGGTAATTGGCCAAAAAAAAAAAGGGGGGGGGGTATAGAAAAAACAGAACTATTTGGAGTAGGCCCGTATAAAATCTCACAATGACTCCACTTCGTAATGTTGCATTAGCTAGAAGTCTGTCATGTGCTTTGTGTAAGTACTGGGAGGGCAGTTAAGGTTAGCAGGACTAACATAGCGATATGGTAGAAAGATGATTGACCCACTCTTATACACTGTAAATCCCCAAACCTGGAACAGCCCCACCACCACGAGTAAGGCTGGGAGATTAACTGTTACGTGTGGTATTATTCAAACTGTCCTCTAGGATGTTATCTAGGATTATCCAGGGTGGAAACGGATCGGCCATGAACTAAACGCATACATTTGCAGATGCACGTCACGTAAAGCGGTCCGTCACACCTGTCTGCATGCAATCATGCAACAAAAGAGCACAAAAACACACACATAAGTGTTCACACACACACACACATGCACGCACACACACAGGCGTGCACGCACACACACACGCACAAGCCCCCTTACTTGGGATGAGAGCTTAAAGTGTTTGAAGGGCATCGACAGTGTCTCTGTCTCTCAGGTATCAAACAGATAGCGGGGTAGCTACAAAGTCATTTATCTCACTGACAGGGACAAGCCTCCGTGACAGCAACAGTTAGCCAAGCAGCACAGCAGCGAGGGATTCTCCCTGTAAGACTACCATCCTACCTGCTGCACACAACGCCAATCCATTACTGACAGACTACTGTTGTGTGGCATACTATGTCACTTAGCGAGAACGTCACTCCAGCTCAACGTTTAATCCACAGGGTTTCTTGATGTTGAGCACCACGTCCTGTCAATGACGCAGATTCAATTCCAGCCTTAGTCAACGACCCACTTCATGTATATTCTGTCACAAATGTTCCTCGCTGTGTTGCACTCTATACTGTTGAATAAAATAGTGATGCCTTATGGCATCCGGGTAGTGTGGCGGTCTATTCTGTTGCCTACCAACACAGGGACCACCGGTTCAAATCCCTGTGTTACCGACGGCTTGGTCGGGCGTCCCTACAGACACAATTGGCCATGTCTGTGGGTAGGAAGCCGGATATGGGTATGTGTCCTGGTCACTGCTCTGGCGCCTCCTCTGGTCGGTCGGGGCACCTGTTCGGGGGGGAGGGGGAACTGGGGGGAATAGCGTGATCCTCCCACACGCTACGTCCCCCTGGTGAAACTCCTCACTGTCAGGCGAAAAGAAGCAGCTGGTGACTCCACATGTATCGGAGGAGGCATGTGGTAGTCTGCAGCCCTTCCCGGATCGGCGGGGGGTGGAGCAGCAACCAGGATGGCTCGGAAGAGTGGGGATAACTGTACGGGTACAATTGGGGAGAAAAGGGGGGACAAATAATAATTTAAAAAAAACTAGTGATACCTTTAAAATATAACACATACATGACGAGTGGACCCTACAGAATGATGAGTCCATTCAAGTTCAGCAAGGATGCTGCCAATGGGAAAGGAGGCTCTTCTATCACTTGTTCCCTCCAACACTAAGGGCAGGGCCACTAGAGCTAGATGGGGATAAGGTGTCTGTCTCAAGGACACATTAGGGATGCTCTCAGATTACGGAGGTCTGAATCCTGGCGCTCCAGTGAAAGGACCTGCCCAAACTACCACTTTGCTGTGCCACACATAGAGAGTCCGTGCGATGCTCTGCCCATTGAGCTTCAAACAGAATGGGACTTGAAACCTTAGCACCAGTTACTTCCCACTGAAGTACATAATTTATCTCCTTATCTTCGAACTTTAGCCAGGTCAAGTTGAGTCCACTCTACTTAAATAGCACTTTATGGATCAAAACCAGTCAGTCTGAAAGTACTCCGATAAAAGGAGGAAACACACTTTAACCTACAAAGATTAAAACTAAATAAATACATGCATAATAGGTATAAAATATGTCTGACATAATACTTATTATACTTGCTAATTACTATCATCATAAGATTTAAACTCTATAGTACAACTGACTGGGGTGGCACGGGGGTCCAGTGGTTTGCGCCGTCGCCTCATAGCAAGAAGTTCCTAGGTTCGAACCCCGGGGTTGTCCGACCTTGGGGGTCAACCGAGATCATCCTCTGTGTGGAGTTTGCATGTTCTTCCCATCCTGTGTCTGCGGTGGGCTTTCTCTGGTTTCCCCCACCATCAAAAAAGATATGCATGTTAGGGTTAATACTCCTGTCTGTGCCCCTGAGCAAGGCAATGGAAAGAGGAAGTGGAGCTGGTCCCTGGGTGCTGCACAGCAGCTGCCCACTGCTGCTAGCTACACAGCTAGGATTGGTTAAATGCAGAGCATAATCTCCCCACGAGGGATTAATAAAGTTTATACGACAGTTAGTTCCAACCAAGTCATTTGATTGGACGAGAGGCATTCCATGAGTGCTGATATTCAGTATAACAGCAGTGGGACTTTTAACTATATGTATCACTCCGCCGCACAGGTGTTCTATTAATAACCATTAATTAGGCTACATTAACAGTCGTTATAAATATCAGATTGTAACAAACTTGCACGGCAAAGACGAATATATTTCCACCAATAACATTTGAGTTAAATCACGACTGTACCAAGTAGCAAGCTGTGCAGGAAACTGTTAGTGTTCAGGTTGCCTGGCAACAGTCCAAGTTCAAGAGTGCAGTTGCGGAAGTATTTGTTGGCGGAGGTAAATAAATGATTAAATGAACAAACAAATCATAATCTGCTGTCGCTTATTACTGTTAACTAATACATGGCGATTGTAGAACTGTTGTATAAAAGCAATATCACACTGAGGTTATGCGATTGATTGTGATTATCTTCGGTACTCGGCCTGCGGCCTCATACCTATGGCCGAATCACAGCCGTGCTGATATTCAGTATAACAGCACGACCTCGAGTGTGATATTGCTTAAATATCAAATCATATGTATTACTATCAAAGCCTTGTCTGTACTTGGTGTTACCAACACAGGCGGGTATGCTAAAAACTAAAAATTTCTGAAATTGAAAAATTGACCTACGGTCAGTGTTAGGTCATGTTACTGATCATTACTATCATGTATTTATATCATTGCTATCATTGTATCCTGCTTTAGCCACTGCAATGCTTCAGTGCTAAATGAAGCCAAGACAACTGATAAATGTGGTGATTTATTCAATTTTACTTTGTCAGTCGTTCTATAATCTGATGCACGTGGGCCGTCTGCAATTCAGCAATAAGAAAATAAAAGATCACCAAACACGGAATGTGTGTACGTGTGTGTTATTCACTAATCCGGCCTAATCAGGGCTGTAGCAGCGCTCGAAATTAACGATGTCCCGATGTCCCGGGGACAATAAAAAATCCTACTGGGACACAAATATGTTTTGTCTGGGACAATTCCGGGACAGTGAAAAAAACTGTCAAAGTAAACTTCGAAATAGGTGTTATTTGCAAAGTCATTAATTGTGAGTATCTAGACGTTACTTTGTCGTTTGAATAATTTAATAAAAACGTGTGAACGGCGAAACTACAGAAGGCTTACACTACTGTTCAAAAGTTTGGGATCACCCAAACAATTTTGTGTTTTCCATGAAAAGTCACACTTATTCACCACCATATGTTGTGAAATGAATAGAAAATAGAGTCAAGACATTGACAAGGTTAGAAATAATGATTTGTATTTGAAATAAGATTTTTTTTACATCAAACTTTGCTTTCGTCAAAGAATCCTCCATTTGCAGCAATTACAGCATTGCAGACCTTTGGCATTCTAGCTGTTAATTTGTTGAGGTAATCTGGAGAAATTGCACCCCACGCTTCCAGACGCAGCTCCCACAAGTTGGATTGGTTGGATGGGCACTTCTTTGAGCAGATTGAGTTTCTGGAGCATCACATTTGTGGGGTCAATTAAACGCTCAAAATGGCCAGAAAAAGAGAACTTTCATCTGAAACTCGACAGTCTATTCTTGTTCTTAGAAATGAAGGCTATTCCATGCGAGAAATTGCTAAGAAATTGAAGATTTCCTACACCGGTGTGTACTACTCCCTTCAGAGGACAGCACAAACAGGCTCTAACCAGAGTAGAAAAAGAAGTGGGAGGCCGCGTTGCACAACTGAGCAAGAAGATAAGTACATTAGAGTCTCTAGTTTGAGAAACAGACGCCTCACAGGTCCCCAACTGGCATCTTCATTAAATAGTACCTGTTAGAGCCTGTTTGTGCTGTCCTCTGAAGGGAGTAGTACACACCGGTGTAGGAAATCTTCAATTTCTTAGCAATTTCTCGCATGGAATAGCCTTCATTTCTAAGAACAAGAATAGACTGTCGAGTTTCAGATGACAGTTCTCTTTTTCTGGCCATTTTGAGCGTTTAATTGACCCCACAAATGTGATGCTCCAGAAACTCAATCTGCTCAAAGAAGTGCCCATCCAACCAATCCAACTTGTGGGAGCTGCTTCTGGAAGCGTGGGGTGCAATTTCTCCAGATTACCTCAACAAATTAACAGCTAGAATGCCAAAGGTCTGCAATGCTGTAATTGCTGCAAATGGAGGATTCTTTGACGAAAGCAAAGTTTGATGTAAAAAAAATCTTATTTCAAATACAAATCATTATTTCTAACCTTGTCAATGTCTTGACTCTATTTTCTATTCATTTCACAACATATGGTGGTGAATAAGTGTGACTTTTCATGGAAAACACGAAATTGTTTGGGTGATCCCAAACTTTTGAACGGTAGTGTACGTTCTTGCGGCCCCTCACGATGGGGCAGTCAATCGCCTGTTCGTGCAAATCATAGAATGCATTCTACGTCATCCACCCTGCCAGTGGCTGCTGCTTGGCTCGCTCCAATGCAACATTCCTAGAGCCAGAGCGACAGACCATCATCAACGACAGTAAGAAGAAGAAGAAGAAGAAGAAGAAGAAGAAGAAAGGGAAGAAGAAAAAGAAAAAGAAGAAGAAGTAGTAGTAGTAGTAGTAGTAGTAGTAGTAGTAGTAGTAGTAGTAGTAGTAGTAGTCCGCGGTGGTGTCGCGGTCTCAGCATCGGCTTTGTGTCGATGCAGTTGCCCACTGGGGACCGGGGTTCGCGCCCCGGTCTCGTCAGATCCGACTATGGCCGGACTCGATGAAGCAGCGATAATTGGCAACGCTGTCTTCGGGAGGAGGGCGGAGTCGGCTTGTGTTCGCCACATGACCGCGTCTCTGTGTGTCGGAAAAAGCAGCGGTTCGGCCTGGAGTCGCGAGGCAGTCTCCTTCGAGACTGCCGGCCCGAAAGATGCCGTTGGCGAACGCATACAGTACGAGGGTGGGTGTTTGAATTAAAATAGGGATCGATTGGCCACTAAATTGGGAGAAAAAGGGGAAAATCATAAATACATTTATAAAAAAAAAAGAAGAAGAAGAAGAAAGAAATGCTGAGGTGGTTGAATAAACAGCCCCCTGATGCAAGCCCCAATACTGCCGACTCCCGAAACTCCCGAAACTAATATTCATATGTTTAATAAAAGAATACGTATTTTAAACTTATTTGGTGGACCAGAGTCCATGGTGTGATGATTAAGTGACAAAAAATGATCACATTATATGTATTCTGCATAATTGAGGGGGCGACGACAAGAATTAAAATTTGGGACACTGTTGGTTATATCCGGGACAATACAAAGTAGAATTCGGGACAGTTGTGGGACACTGAGGAAAAAAGTTAATTTCGAGGCCTGCTGTAGCGGTGTATGGCACGAGGGCGTGAGGCAGGACAGTGTCCTGGCCAGGGCCGCTCGCATAGGTTTGGACAGAGAAACTAAGGGAACGCACACAAAATCCACACAGAGGGACTCGGGGGGGGGGGGGGGAGGGAACCGAGTACTGTGATGCAACTTTGCTCGACGTTCGCCATACGCGGTTGTTGAGGCCCGAGTTTCGCTTTTGCTCCACACCCACCTCTCTAAGTCCCACGTGCACGTGTTGATGCCCCCCCCCCGTTTGGCACGCTGCTGTGCCAAAACCGTTATGTGATGCAATGTGATGCATTAGCCTGGTGTTTTCCTGCGCCTGCTAAACGTATCGCCTCCCCGTCCTCCCCTGCCATCTCCCAGCTTTACGGTCTGGGGTCCTGCCAGAGAAGTATACACTTGCAATGAGGAATAGGAAAAAAAACACTCTCGCTTTTTGTTTTGTTACTCTTAATGATTATGGACTTTTGAGATAGAAACGTGGAACAAATATACCAAGATGAAAACAGCGAGGTAGCCCTTACATTTCCCTAATCCCGCCGGTGGGATGTAAGCCTTTACCTGTGACAGATTTACAGCCAGAACAATGTGGGAGATTTGAAATTCATGCTGGGTTTCTTTCCTTGATACTGCTTTTACTGCTTCCTTTTTTTTTTGCCAATGTATTGTATGTAAGCAAGAGGGGAAAGGCAGCTATATTTATGATTTGATTTATGGGGGGAAAACACAGGTTCGCATAGTGTTAGGTGTAAAAAAAAGCATATTTATTTATTTTTCTATTATTGTAATTGCCACGCCAGCTTCTAAAGGCTTCTGAAGTCTTATATCCGGTGCATCTATGGGGAGTAACAGCTCCACTTTTCACGGTTAACTGAATCTGCAGGTGTCATGTAATCGCTTAGTTGGGGAAATTATAGTGTACGACTCACTTTCAAATATACATCTTTGAAATATCTTAGAGGGAAAAAATGTAAAGATCTAGGGGAAATAAGAAGACACAGACTGCCTGACTGACATAAATGCAGGGTAAAGGAAGGGGGAGTTCATCTCGCTGTCTCTCTAGCTGCCTCTGTGTGTGTGTGTATGTGTGTGTGAAAGAGAGAGAGCGAGAGACAGAGAGAGAGAAAGAGAGAGAGAGAGCGAGAGAGAGCGAGAGAGAAAGTGAGAGAGAGCGAGAGAGAGAGAGAGAGAGAGAGAGAGAGAGAGCAAGAGAGAGAGAGAGCGAGAGAGAGTGTGAGTGTGCAGTGATTAGGAGTCATCAGTAAAGAATTACACTACTCATGTCGACCCTGATAGTGGCATGGCTACACTCACACCTGGCTCACCTATGACAAAGTGCATTAGAGAGCAGTGTACATAAGTGTGCGAACTCATGTGTGTGTGTGTGTGTGTGTGTGTGTGTGTGTGTGTGCATGAGCTGAGAGAGCGAGCAACTGTGTGTGTGAGTGTGTGTTTGGATATATACATCAATATACAACAAACTAATTTCCCATCTCCATCATTCTCGTTACAGGGCTGTTGTCTCACAGCAAGAGGGTCCTGGGTTCGAACCCCAGGCCAACCCAGGTCCTTTCTGTGTGGAGTTTGCATGTTCTCCCCGTGTCTGTGTGGGTGCGCCGGTTTCCTCCCACCATCAAAAACACATGCATGTTAGGGTTAATACCCCTGTCTGTGTCCCTGACCAAGGCGATGGAAAGAAGAGCTGGAGTTGGTCCCCGGGCGCTGCAGCTGCCCACTGCTCCAATACAACAGGGTGGGTTCAATGCAGGAAATGAGTTTGGCTGTATGTATCTACAATGACAAATAATAGAGTGTCTTCTTCTATCTGTGTACCCAGTATGAGCCTTCACCCTCTTTGTGTTTGGGTGTGCTGTGTGTGTCTTGGGGCCTGCACACACGCGTGGTGTGTTTGCTGTGTTTTGTGTCTTTGAGTCTGTGTTTTGTGCCGCTGTAGAACAACCGGGATTGGGTTTTTGGCAACAAATCAAGGCAATCCCCACCTTTCCATCTGCCATCCGCATCTGGACACAAACAGATTTGGTAACTGCCCTGCAAGGTCTTATGTAAGGGGGAAGTGATGTGGGAGAAAGAGAGAGACAGACGGAAAGAGATAGAATGTGCAGGGCGGAGAGAAGATAGGAGGGAGGGAATTTAAGTGGGGTGAAAAATAGGGGACAAATGGGTATAGGAGAGAGAGAGAGAGAGAAGGCGGAGAGAAAAGACGAGGAGATAAGGGAGGAGGAGAGATGGGGTATCACGGATGGAAAAGAGGATAGAGGGAGGGAGGAGGACATGACAGAGCAAGAGAGGATACAAGAGATGGTTGAAGCCATTTAAAGAATAACGGGGTTCATTAGGCAGTGATTGTTCAGCTTGGGTTTTCTATCAACAACTTCTTGGGACTTTTGATGATAATTTTGTTCTTTTTTGCCTTTGTGGAATAGTGAAGAGCGCATCAAAACATCACCAGACGTGGTAAAATGGGCTTTTCTTTTGCTGTGGCACCTGTCTAAACAAACTGACGGGCTGGCACTCTCGGGAAATGGATAGATAATTCTGAGGGACTTAACAAACACTATCAAAAGCGTTCACGTTCGATTTATTCAGGTTTTCTTCTACGCTGTTTGAGAGCACCACAGAAACCAAGATTGGTAAGGAAAATGGGGAGGGGGATGAATAAACAAATGGATGAAATGTCCTTGTTACAACCGCATTTCACCACTCTGTGTGTTTATCGTAGAAGGGGCGAGGACAAGAAAAATGTGTTCGCCTGACGGGCTGTGAAAACCAACATTTTAGCAATGCTTATGACATTACCTATGCAAATATGGCCGCCTTCAACGTCCTGTGCCCCAGAAAGCCCGGAGGCAAGACAATATGGGAGATTTTATAATTTGTTCTGCTTCTCAGCGAGAGTTACGAAATGCACTGGGAATCTCCAGGGAGAGCAGTGATCAAACCAGGGAGGAAAGGAGTCAAGTTTTCTCTGGGATGGTGGTGAGCATCCTCGGCGTGTCAAAACAAAACAATGGGAAAAATAAAGATTGGGGATTTCTGGGAACAAAAGAATGGCATCCACTCCCGATAATGAACCGCATTAGGTCAATAAGCAAGCCAGCTGAGATTACATAATTGGAGCTCCACATTGCTGGTTAAGAACTTGTTCAGCTCATCTTGAGATCCTCTAAAATGTCTTGGTTTCCCCCCCCTTTTTTTCTCTCCCCAATTATATCCGGCCAATTACCCCATTCTTCCGAACCACATGCCTCCTCCGATACATGTGGAGTCGCCAGCCGCTTTTTCTCACCTGACAGTGAGGAGTTTCACCAGGGGGACTTAGCGTGTGGGAGGATCATACTATTCTCCCCAGTCCCCCCAGCTCCCCCCCGACAGGCACCCTGACTGACCAGAGGAGGCGCTAGTGCTGTCAACCAGGACACATACCCACATCCGGCTTCCCACCCACAGACATGGCCAATTGTGTCTGTAGGGATGCCCAACCAAGCTGGAGGTAACATGGGGATTCAAACCAACGATCCCTGTGTTGCTGGGCAACGGAGTAGACCACTATGCTACCCGGATGCCCAAGATTGGGGATTTCTGGGACCAAAAAAATGGCATCCACTCCCAATTATCAGCTGCATTAAGTCAATATGCAAGCCAGTTGAGATTACATAATCGGAGCTGCACATTGCTAGTTAGGAACTTGTTCATCTCATCTTGAGATCCTCGTCTTGGTTCCCTCTTTATGGGTTTCAGCCCACACGTGTTTCTGGGGCACTACCATGTGAACCCTGGGGACTTTTCCTCTGTGTATTTGTGTGTGTATGTGCATGCAGATGAGTGTACACATGACCTAAATCTACATGGCAGTACAGTTGTATGTGCATGCAACAATCTGTGTGCAACTTTGCTGTTTCACTTCAACTGCATGGAGTGTGTCATCACTTTAACCCCCCACATACACTTGCCCCCTGCTCTAAATAAGCAACACTAGGCCATCACCACATCTGTTTGACAAACACACACACACACACACACACACACACACACATATATATATAACTGCCTCATCATGCACATCACATGCACAACATCCAGTGGGGAAGGGAGAGGTGCCTACATTAAAAATTTCAAAAACACCTGACTGCTAATGGTCAGTAGGGGGGGTTGGTATTTGTCTATTGGCATGATTTATATATAATTACAAAATAGGTGCTTATATCTATGTCTGCAACTGCTGGCCAATTCATTCCTGTTATTCAATGTAGACATTTCTGGTTTGCAAATGATGAATTTTTTTTCAGTTAGACACAGATTGAAGATTTTACTACGGGCTGAATATGCTTTGTTTTTTTGTTGTTTTTTTATAGCAGTTTAAAGATGTTATTTTCTTTAAATAATGTAACATCTTTAAGTCCTTATATTTGGTCATTGGCAGACAGACACATTAATTATTCAACCACCTGGAAAATCCTCTCAAAGAACAGGGCATATAGACAAATACCAACCACCCCCCCACTGGACTGTTAGCGATCATGTGTTTTTGAATCTTTGAATGTAGGCACTTCTACCTTCCCCATTGGCCGTTGTGCACCTGATGTGCACGACGGGGCAGTAAAGGGTATGTTCTTTTGTTCTTTCCCATGTAGATTTATTGACAGCTGATGATTGCTTATATTTGGAAACCGTCAATGGTGTTGATAAAAGTGCTCAACAAATAAGGAGCAGAATATATATATATAGTTGCATTCCATCAGTTGCAGGTTCTCAGCCCTTGTCCATGAGCATCTTATTCCAGTTGCTCATTTCTCACCAGGTTGTCCTTGTTCCCTGACACGGCCCTTGTTAACTCAAGCGACATCCAAGCCAGTATGACTTCATTCGTGTTACTCTCATTAATGTCTGAGGTAGTATAACATTAATGAGGCTTGTATAGCATTAGGAGTCTAAGCCATGGACTCTTACTGATGACTCATCCCAACCGGGGTTTGAACCCCCAATCTCCAGTGGGAAATCCGACGTTCATACCTACTGAGCTAATTCAGCCTGGCGGGTGCTTAGGTGGAACTTTGTAATGAGTGGACCACAGCAGCTCTTTGGGTGACTCAGTCTCTGTCAAGACCAGCTAAGCTCCAAGCTTCATTGTGCCTTCCTCCTTCCATCCAAGAAGAATTCCCAACACAATTTACATTACCTTAGAACATAGGGAAACATGGACTTCTGCTAAAGCCATGAAAGATTAGAAAATGTGGTCTTATGACTGATGACTCGCCACCCCTTAAAGGGACGCATAGGCCAATCAAAATAAATGAGTGATGTTTTCAAACACCCCCACCCCCAATTCCTGGAGAATCATAGGCAAGATGCCCAACAAAGGACTTGTTCACGATAGCATGAGTGGATCTAATCTTTGGCCAAAAGTAGATGACTTAGTTTGAAATGGGAAAGTTCTAGGTATGATTTTAAAGTTTTAATAGGTTTAATGCACGGGAATCCAGGTGTTGCTGAGACAAGTGCGTAGCTTCTCTCTGCAAAACGACTCAACAGATGTGGTGGCATAACATGCAAAATTCACAGAAAAATGTTGAAGATTTTCTTTTCCTTATTTGCCTTCTGTGAGCAACTGTTGCCATGGTGTTTAAGAGATGATCTATAGCTGTTAATGCTATGTCGGATACTAAACACAAAATTAAAAAAAATAAATAGCGTAGAGCATGATTGATATAGCCACAGGGGGAAAAAAGAGTCCCTATTGTATTGATTTCTTTGGAAATCAGCTGACGATATGAGGAGACTGATCAGATGGGTGTTCCGGGCTGAGACCGTGATGTACCTAAGGGCAATGAGGAAGAAAATGGGCGGTGGCGGAGTGGGGGCGTTGTGGTTAGCGTGCGGTAGACTGGAGATGCTACAACAGGACAAAGAGAGACATTTTAGCAGGCTGTAGTTTTCATGTTTTTTTTTCTCTAAAAGCAGCAGAAAATAGGACAATGAGAGCAAAAGCGATCAATAGCAGCTATTTCATTCATATGCTCAGTAACACATCCAGCAGACTGTGAAATCGATGTCAATACAACACAGACCGCCCGTGACAAGTGGCTGCTGGGTGAACGTCTCCGCCCGGCACTCGTAAACATGTCAAAGACTGATACTTTGGGTTCGATTCCCCTACTCAGCTCTTGTAAGCCGAATTACTTTTCTTATTTAGAATCGAGAGATCATCACAAAGCTCAACCAGTGAGGCTCCAACACTGGGAGCCATCAGGGACCTGTTGAGGTGCGAGTACTGCCGATACAGTGGGCTGTGAAGGTGCCGTGGAAACGAAAGGCCTTGTTTCCAAGAAAGGGCCGTTTTGCGTAAGCTAGGCAAATAAATAAAGATGGATTCCTTCTTTTTTGATCCACTGAGGCTTAGTGAGGCCTTGTTGAAGAAAACACATCCATGTACATTATGCAGAAAAAGTATGGCTGCACGGTTTTATGGCTGAATGTTTACATATCCCACTCAAATCCACTTCACTGAGGGGCCCTTTAGAGTTCTTCCTCTAATGAGGGTATACACAGGGATGTGCACTTACCCCCCCCCCCACACACACACACGCACGCACGGGTAGAATATAGAATATAAATACTGCTTTGTGTCATTCCATCAGCAAGTATCATGAACAGAAGGTATTAATGGGTCTCCCATTAGAGTGAATGGTTGACAGTAGCTGCTTGGCGTGTCGTGCCAATCAGCTGCTGGAATGGCTGACAAACGAGAGCTAATGACCATCCCATATGCCATGCTTTTTCACCCTCTGAGTGACTCCGCTGACCTGCGCGCGCACGCACGCACACACACACACACACACACACACACACACACACACACACACACACACACACACACACACACACACACACACACACACAATCCTTGTTACTGTATGTCAGTGCCCATATTTGGGAATACCTATAGAGTAACATTACTTACTGTACTCCATTTAAAGCCTCAAACCAGAATTTTCTTTTCAGAAATGATAATAATTTTTAAAAAAAAAGACCGTGATCACTTCAGGAAAAAACAACACCTCTCTCTAACAAGTCATAAAAACCAGCATTTGAGTGAACTCCAACTCTTACACCCATTGTGTTTTCATTTTACTCAACACTACATACTGAGACCTCTGTTGCTTCCTGTCATCAAACACAAAAATGACCGTCTTCCATGTTAAAAAAGCCTTCAATTTAAAAAAAAAAAAACAAACATTATTTTAAGGTCTTTTTGGGATTTCCCCCCCTTTTCTCCGCAATTGTACTTGGCCAATTATCTCTCTCTTCCGAGCCGTCCCAGTCGCTGCTCCAACCCCTCTGCTGATCCAGGGAGGGCTGCAGACTACCACGTCTCCTCCGATACATGTGGAGTCGCCAGCTGCTTCTTTTCACCTGACAGTAAGGAGTTTCACCAGGGGGATGTAGCACGTGGGAGGATCAAACTATTCCCCCCAGTCCCCCCCAAAAACAAGCGCCCCGGCCGATCAGAGGAGGCGCCAGTGCACACACCCATACCTGGCTTCCCACCCGCAGACTGTGTCTGTAAGGATGCCCAACCAAGCTGGAGGCAACAAGGGGATTTGAACTGGCGATTCCCACGTTGGTAGTCAACAGAATAGTCCGCTATGCTACCTGGATGCCTTTAAAGTCATTTTTAACCTGCCTGTACTTACTCAAAAATTATGAAAAAGAAGAAAAAATGGGTGCAGATGTCGACGTGGGTTAACAGAGGGCAGCGACGTTGTAGTCGAACACCTCACTCCAGCTTCTCACAAGTGCACCCAGAGTTTAGGTGGCTAATGCCGACATCTCACCTTCCTATTCACCTTATATTTTATTGGTCTAATGTGCTGGATCCCACATGTTTTGCCTGCATCACACAGGCCTTAGCATCTTTGATGCCTCCATATTAAATCAGCAATTCATAGGGGGAAATAGTAATGTGTGTTTTTCCCTGGATGTGAGCATAAGTATAGATTTTCTCCCACAAAGTTATGCATTGCACCTCATTTTTTGGTGAATTTATTGTTAAGGCAATCACTACTACCGTGTTCTGTTCCCTTAACGTCTGACTTGTTACATATAGCCACTAGTGCCAGAATCTCATATTAAGCTCAGTGATCTTAAAACCATATTTTAGCCTGGTATCAGGGTAATATCTCATGTGATGTGCCACTGTACATCCCTAAACTGCATAAAATCTAACCACAAATTTGAACTAGCATGCATTTATCACTCCCATAGCTCCGCTTTGCCATCGTCCCTCTCTGGGTTATGCATTATGTGGTCCCACATGCATATTGCATGCAGTATTCTAAAACTGTATCAAGCTCTCAAGTTCAACCACAGAGTTATACAGAGGCCTAAGTGATTGCTGGAGTGTTACAAAATCCCACTTAGAGAGATCTTATGGCCCATAATGAGCTTCTTGGTTTGTGGTTCACACAGTTTTACTGGTTGGTAAAGAATACAGACTACAGCTCAGCAGCACCGAATGGTCTGTTTCCCTCCCAAGTTGGTGATACTGCATACACTACCAATCAGTATACACACATTAACCTTAAAAATAAAGGCCTGGTAAATTACAGCAATACAGAGAGAGAGAAAGAGCATGCAAAATAAGTCCTCAAGTAGCATATGCATCTAGCAGTGCATGCCTGTGTATGCCTGACTCCGGAGAGACCAAAAGCCCCCCAAAAAAATTTGCATTGCAAATCGGGATACATATTTCACACATTTTGTTTCCGATATGCAGTGTAATTCCTCCTCAGAGCACAGTGTGCGTCCGAGTGGCTCTGAGATGGAGGTGGCACGAGTCTACAGGGAGCGCCATGCTGAGGCAACAATGCCTATCAAATATAACCTTAATCTTCACTGTGTCGGCTAGGCCTCCTTGTGTGGGTGTGTGTTTGCACATGTGGGTGTGTGTTTGCATATGTGTGTGTGTGTGTGTGTGTGTGTGTGTGTGTGTGTGTGTGTGTGTATGTATGTGTGTGTAGTCAAAAATCAACTGATTCTGGATTAAAAAAAAACATATTGTGGAAAGGATCAATGTGTCACAGAATTGGTGAGAACTCTGTCCTTATTCTTGAGGCATGTCGGGTTAAGTCAAATTTGTTTGTAAAGCCCTGAATCAAAGTTGCATTCTCAAAAGACTTTACAATCACACAGTGAAAAAAAGGTAGACAAAATAAACAACAACAATCGACAATGGATATTATTGTCTAACCTTAGACCCTTGAAAAATGCGAAATACCTGAAAAATACTAAATACATCAAATTATCTATATAGTGAGTGAAGACTAATGTCAAACGAACTGGAGATTGAAGGGAATTGCCATTTTACATACATACAATGAAATTCATTCCCTGCATTTAACCCATCCTATTGTATAGGAGCAGTGGGCAGCTGCAGCACCCGGGGACCAACTCCAGTTCTTCTCTCCATTGCCTTGATCAGGGGCACAAACAGGGGTATTAACACTAGCATGCATGTCTTTTTGATGGTGGGAGGAAACTGGAGCACCCGGAGGAGACCCACACAGACACGAGGAGACCATGCAAACTCCACACAGTGAAGTGCTAACCACTGGGACACCATGCTGCCCTAATACACACACCATACACACACACACACACACACACACACACACACATATATATAAACACACACTATATGGACAAAAGTATTGGGACACTTGGCCATTACACCTACAGGCGCTTTTATGACATCCCATTCTAAATCCATAGGCATTAAATATGGAGTTGGTCCCCCTCTTTACAGCTATAACAGCTTCCACTCTTCTGGGAACGCTTTCCACAAGATTTGGGAGTGTGTCTGTGGGAATTTTTGCCCATTCATCCAGAAGAGCATTTGTGAAGTCAGGCACTGATGTTGGATGAGAAGACCTGGCTCACAATCTCCGTTCTAGTTCATCCCAAAGGTGTTCAATGGGGTTGAGGTCAGGGCTCTGTGTGGAAGTTCTTCCACACCAAACTCACCCAACCATGTCTTAATGGACCTTGCTTTGTGCACTGGGGCACAGTCATGCTGGAACAGAAAAGGGCCCTCCCCAAACTCTTCCCACAAAGTTGGAAACACAGAATTGTCCAAAATGTCCTGGTATGCTGAAGCATTAAGGCTTCCCCTCACTGGAACTAAGGCGCCTAGCCCAACCCCTGAAATACAACCCCACACCATTATTCCTCCTCCACCAAACTTTACAGTTGGCACAATGCGGTCAGGCAGGTAACATTCTCCTGGCATCCACCAAACCCAGACTCGTCCATCAGGCTGCCAGACAAGAGAAGCGTGATTCGTCACTCCACAGAACACGTTTCCACTGCCCCAGAGTCCAGTGGCAGCGTGCTTTACACCACTCCATCCGATGCTTGGCATTGTGCTTGGTGATGTAAGGCTTGCATGCAGCTGCTCGGCCATGGAAACCCATCCCATGAAGCTCCTGGCACACAGTTTTTGTGCTGATGTTAATGTCAGAGGAAGTTTGGAACTCTGCAGTTATTGAGTCAACAGAGCGTTGGCGACTTTTACCCACTATGCTCCTCAGCACTCGTTGACCCTGCTGTGTGACTTTACGTGGTCTGCCACTTCGTGGCTGAGTTGCTGTTGTTCCTAAACACTTGCACTTTTCAATAATACCACTTACAGATGACCGTGGAACATCTAGCAGGGGAGAAATTTCACAAACTGACTTACTGCAAAAGTGGCATCCTATGACAGTACCACGCTTAAGTTCACTGAGCTTTTCAGAATGAACCATTTCTTCACAAATGTTTGTAAATGCAGACTGCATGCCTAGCTGCTGGATTTTATACACCTGTGGCAATGGGTCTGAATGAAACACCTGAATTCACTGATTAAGAGGTGTGTCCCAATACTTTTGTACATATAGTGTACAAAAGTACAAAACTTTTAATACATAGCAGTACAAGCTTGTTTTGTGCACTGCGCGCTCATCAGCTGCTAATGATGAGTGCGCGACTCGTGATTGCTCATCCAGTGAGTCAAGTAAATTCTTTATGAGACAGTACAAGCCTGTTTCATGCCATAAGCAACCATCAGCTGTCAATAAAGCTACACGGGAAAGAACATACCATTTACTTGACTCACTTGATTATTTTACTCCTTATTTGTTGAGCCCTTTCCCTACTGTTGAGTGTTTCTTTTAACAAAGTTTATATATGTATATAAAGTTAAAGCAACACACAATAAATGTCTAAACCTTAACACATTAAAAATACTAACACAGATTAATTAATCACATTTCCCCTTTGGACCAAACTCCTGTCACAACCAATAGAGCAGTGGGACACCCACTGATGTACCAGACAGCATATTTCCAAATAAAAAGCTTCCTAATGGAATCTTGAATAAAACAAACATTGTAAATACATATTACAATGTCCGAAATGGCTTTCAGTAGAGCCGGAAGTACCATCTTAGTGTCAGTGGTAGGCCGTGTTCTACAAGTGAACGCAGCCACAACAACGCTACATCAGCTAAGCTAACCAACCCATCCATCCATTATCCAAACCGCCTATCCTGCTCTCAGGATCGCGGGGATGCTGGAGCCTATCTCACGCAGTAGCCAAATAGATCGGATGGATTTTACTTTACTATGTCCCGTCTACTTACATTCAAAAATAAAAAATAGGGTGTCCAGGTGGCGTGGCAGTCTATTCCGTCGCCTACTAACATGGGGAGCGCTGTTTCAAATCCCTGTGTTACCTCCGGCTTGGTCGGGCGTCCCTACAGACACAATTGGCCATGTCTGCAGGGAGGAAGCCGGATGTGGGTATGTGTCCTGGTTGCTGCACTAGCCTCTGGTCGGTCGGGGTGTCTGTTCAGGGGGGAGGGGGTACTGGGGGCAATAGCGTGATCCTCGCACGTGCTACATCCCCCTGGCGAAACTCCTCACTGTCGGGTGAAAAGAAGCGGCTGGCGACTCCACATGAAACAGAGGAGGCATGTGGTAGTCTGCAGCCCTCCCTGGATCGGCAGAGGGGGTGGATGACTCGGAAGACTGGGGTAACTGGCATAGTACAATTGCGGAGAAAAAAGGTGGGGGAAAAAAACAAACCTATTTGACTGATTCCTCCAACTATTTTCTTTTTTTGTTCTTTATTACCACATCACCACAAATAGATCTGGTGTTTTACCAAAACATGATTTAGATTTGTGATTAATCTTGATAAATCACAGCCTATCATGAGTCAGTCAATAAAATATTTTAATCCATTGACAGCCCTAATATGTATGTATACACATATGCATACATATATAAAATATACAGATGTGAGTGGTTGTTTGTGCTTAAATTTTTTCCTTTTTTTTTAAATAAAGGATCGGCCAAAACATTCTTTGTTATTTATTCCTTCGTTTATTTTGGGGGATTTTTTTTCTTTTCTTTTTGTCAGTCTTATGCATAAGATGCAATACAACAGTATGAGAGAAACAGCGTGATTTTGGAAAGCACTCAGCATGATTATCACTGTATGAATGAATACGCCGTGCCCGACTGGAAGAAATTGCCCTGGCACTCTCTAGTTGAATGTGGTTTGCCTTGAGTGTTGGGCCTGGGGAGAGATAAGCCGAGGAGAAAAAGAAGAGAGGAGTAGCTGCTTATCATACTGTGAAGTACCTCTTTTCAGAATCAGGGTCGAGTCAGGTCCTCTTCCATTGCTACATCTTAGACGACTCCCATTTAAGTCATGTATTGAGAAAAGTTTCATGCAGTGGAGGTATAATGATTGTATTTTGGTACAAGCACAGTCGCTTTCATTTGAACCTTAAACTTTCAAACAAACTTTTAAACAGCTAAGGTCATATGGCAAAGCTTAATGCAGAGGCCATAAAAGTGAATTGACGGATGGATAGATAGACGGACACTGCCACACGGAGAGACAGACGGACAGACGTGCACACAGGTCACAGCTCCACAAATGTCTGTGCCGGCCATTAAAAGCAGTGGACAGCAGAGAACATTTCACATTTTGCATTGTTCCTCTTAAATGTTCTCGGTGCAGACTCTCGGTGAAGTTCGGAGTTATTCTTTGGAGTCACCCATCTTCAGGGGACCAGCGATCGAATTTCTAGACGTACTCTAGTAAAGACAAAAACCTTATGGATGATAATACATCCACTGTAAGAACTGTGTATTTCATCTAACTGGTCCTGTAATAAACACCATTTACATAATGAAAAATAATGCAGTGAAAGTAAGCGCTAGGAGGATAAGAAAAAGCCAGCTAAGCTCCTTCTATTTAATCAAATCTCAAACAAAGCACTCTGAATAAAGTTCAAATTGCAAAGTTCGATGCAGTAAGCATCTTGAAACAATAAAGCCAATGATGATGTTCAGATTGCTGCTGTGTTTGCGAGCTCATACGGGTTAATTCAAAGAGAGCTGCTTATGCAGGGGAGGCAAAGTAATAAGATCGTCCCCACAGCCTTTTACAGTAAAACTGCAGAGCCGGTGGACATGACCTTGTATTGAAATACCGGTAGCGGAAGGCCTCAGTGTAAATTATTTTTCAACTGAGCACTTTGGCAAACAGTGTGGAAAGTAATGGTGTGTTTCAATGAGACAAGCCAAGCGCCCCTTTCACTCACAGGGGCCAACGCGCCAGCCACCATTTAGTGCTTATAAAAATGGCTTTTGGCTGCTGGCACACAAAAGGCTTAGTCTGGACGCCACGCTGGGCCGGACATAGGCGGAAACAGATATAAATAATAATTAAATAAATAATTAAATAATGAATAAACGTGGCATGGTTTCGGCACAGTGGTTAGCGTGGTCGCCTCGCAGCAAGGAGGTCCTGGGTTCGAGCCCTGGGGTAGTCCAACCTTTGGGGTCATCCCGGGTGGTCCTCTGTGTGAAGTGTATGTTCTCCCCGTGTCTGTGTGGGTTTCCTTCAGGTGCTCCGGTTTGAATGGTGTGTGTGTGTGGGCCCTGTGATGGCCTGGCGGCCTGTCCGGGGTGTCTCCCTGCCTGCCGCCCAATGACTGCTGGGATAGGCTCCAGCAACCCTGTGAGCAGGATAAGTGGTTTGGATAATGGATGGCTGGATGTATAAATAAATGAAACAAATTTAATAAAACAAATTCATGGCTCTCATGGCACAATCCCTGCCTGCAACTGTTTCCTTTCCTTCCATGATTACTCCTGATCAACAGGTGGATATTGCATGTTGAAATCAACTGATTTGTGCTATAATATGCCTTTTTCCAGATTATATGAACCTGAGAGTGGACCTGATACCATGCTAATGGTATCAGGTATGCTTTGCCTTCCCGATTTATTTGATAGGGGTGTAAATCACAAGCTGCTTCACGATACAATACTGCAGGGGTCCCCAATAGGCGGCCCGCGGGCCACGTCCGGCCCGTGACGGGTTGATTCATGGTCCGCGAGAATTTTTGGAGAAATGCCAGAAGGAAGATTTTTTTTGATTTCCCTACCAAAAAAATAAAATATATAATAATTAATTTCTTAGTAACAGTAAGACTAGTAATGTATTGAAAAATAGATGAAAAATCTCTGTTTAAATTATAATACCTGCAACGTATCGACACCAAAACAAACTAACGAACAACATGCTGCTGGAGGTTGAGTGGCCCGTGGTTTTAAAAGTGGCCCTAAAAGTGGCCCACTATGAAAAGTAATTGGGGACCCCTGCGATACTGTATCGATTCTTTGGACAACAGAGCGATATTTACGGATATGACAAACTCTGCCCTGATATGATGTTGATTCAATTCAGCTCAGGGGCCTGCGATCGATATGACACAATAACATACTATGCCCGTTAAACACAATCCGTTACATTTATATCAACTCACAAAAAGCAACTAAAATATGATTTGGCAATGTTATATATATATATATATTTTTTTTTTAATTTTGAGATACTTTATTGATCTCTGTAGGGAAATGATGCCCTGTATTTAACCCATCCTAGCTGTGTAGCTACGAGCAGTGGGCAGCTGCCGGGCAGCAGCCAGGGACCAACTCCAGTTTGTCTCACCCTGCCTCGGTAAGGGGCTCAGACAGGAGTACTAACCCTAACATGCATGTCTTTTTTCTTTTCTTTTTTCTTTGATGGTGGGGGAAACCGGAGCTCCCACAGAAAACCCACCGCAGACACGGGGAGAACATGCAAACTCCACACAGAGGACAACCTGGGATGACCCCCAAGGTTGGACAACCACAGGGTTTGAACCCACGACCTTCTCGCTGTGAGACGACAGCGCTAACCGCTGCACCACCGTGCCGCAACTGAGCTCTTCCAGATATTTAAATGAAAAACATTCAATTCTTTTTAATAAAAAGAATTAAAACAGACCTCTTGCTGTTCCCTATAAAGGGCCACATTTCTCATGGTTTTTTTATTTATCAATTAGCTTAACGAGCCCTTGGCGGCCTTTCAGTTATGAACGTAAACCATGCACTTCTATGTTTCATCACCTTGGCTTCCCAAGGCTCTATCTGTGTGCCCAGTGGTTTAGCGACGTTGAGCTTTAAAATGTTCACATCCTAGGAGTATCTTAAAGATGATGATATGGATTGGTTTTCACTTGCATCGACGATATCAGATGGTTGATCATTGAATCGACACACTGATCCAGATCGATGGATCGTTACACCCCAACTACTCGATACTGGAAGCTCCGGCTGAATGTGGAGCTGTGTTTCTCACCACATCCCTCAGATGCTAGGAAACAGTATGAAGTTTATCTCCTTGAATGATTAAATAGAAATGACACATCCATGGGAATTGCATGCATATGCTAATCACAGTGCTGCTTTTCCGGGGGGAAAAAAAGGTTACCCATCTAATTTTATACTTCAGGAATGTTTTATGGCCCTGCAAAATGTGTTATGCAGTGGTCTGAATTCAAACACACCAGTGGGTCTAACGCCCAAACGTATGCCTTGGCAGCCTCTCAAATATCTTAGTTTGGATGGATCCAAATTCAACCGGCTGCTAAGCCGTATGGTACCATGTGGGACCCGCTGCTGGGTTCGAAATCAGACCACAGCATAATGAATTTTGTAGGGCCATCGATTTAAAATTTTTTTTTTATTATAAATAAGGTTTTTTTTTTTCAGGAAAAAGCAATACTTTGATAAGCATATTTATGACTGCCGTGGATGTGTTATTTTCATTTAATTTTTGATTATACAGCCTTTAACTGTAAGGGTAAGAACACAAAAACTGAAAACAGTAAAAGAAGGAGCAATAAACAGAGGAGAGAGAGAGAAAGAGAGAGAGAGAATGACAGAGAGAGAGACGAAAACGAGAGCGCGGCACAGATGCAAAGGTTTTCCAGTTCAGTGCACTGAAACACGAGCCAACACCACAATTAGGAGATCCAGGGAGATTGTTAAATAAGACATTTACCGTGGAGGCTGCGGCTGTCTCTGTTGGAAGCAACAGGAAGCTGCAAAATTCAACGAGAGTCCCGTCCTCATCCTGTCCGTCTGCAGCGGGGTGTTCAGCGGGAAATCCCTTAATTCTCAACCCCTCCGCACTCCCCCAGGTACTTAGGTTGTTTGTGTGTGTACGTATGTGATTGTTTGCTCACGGACATATAATGTGTGTGTGTGTATGTGTGTGTGTGTGTGTGTGTGTGTGTGTGTAGGGGGGTAACTCTATGAGCGCCCTGGCCCTGCAGAAATCCATTCCTAATGACTAACACTACCTTGAACTGACCTTGTACTGTTGCGGCAAGTGAAAGGATATCCAGCAATCTTCAAGCACACAAACGAAAGACAAAACAAACATCCCTCCTTCTTTTGCCTCCTATATCCTTCTCTTGCCTTTTCTCTGACTTTTACTTACCACAGAGTCTGGGTCCTAGAGAAAACCTCCCAACATTATCAGAAAAATAGATACCGTTTTATCGAAGCTAAGGTGTCTCACCGGTCAGATTACTGTAGAAAGTGTGAAGTTGTAACTATTGCGTACACACACACACACACAGACAATCACACACACACATTTAAAGAAGTGGTTAAATTGAATGCTGTAGGCATGACATTTGTAGGCGTTAGCGCTCCCTGCGCCGCATCTCCTCTGTGATTGGGTAACAGGGTGGTGTTGTTAGCACAGTTAAGCCGTCAGTCCATCATATTCATCGTCACATTTTTATAATTCTGCTCTCGGCTGGCGCTTTGTTGCCTCGCTGCACAAGAGCCCCCAGCAGTGGGAGTGACGGATCGTTGATAAAAAGTGAAGCGGGTAGAGATCAGCTTACACAAATGGCAGACATTCAGCCTTTCTCTATACCGTCTGATTTTTATTGGCTTTTATTTCTCGCTCTCATTTCATATCCTTACATCTCAGCTCTGTATCATCACTCCTGTATTTTCACTATACTATATATCCATCCATCCATTATCCAAGCCGCTTATCCCAAATGGGGTGGCGGGACGCTGGAGTCTATCTGAGCAGTCGTTGGGCGGCAGGCGGGGAGACACCCAGGACAAGCAGCCAGTCCATCACAGGGCCGACACATTCACACCTAGGGACAATTTAGTATGGCCGATTCACCTGACCTACATGTGTTTGGACTGTGGGAGGAAACCGGAGCACCCGGAGGAAACCCACACAGACACGGGGAGAACATGCAGACTCCACACAGAGGACAACCTGGGGGGTTCGAACCCTGGACCTTCTTACTGTAAGGGCACTGCGCTAACCACTGTACCACCATGCCACATCTCTTTCTTTATATATATATATATATATATATATATATATATATAATACGCACTGCTTGACCGACTGAAGCAGAACAGAACAGTTTGGTGAAAAATGCAATCTTGAGCTCCAAGCTCAGTGCTGGAGAGAAAGTATGGTGGAGGCAGAG
The DNA here is from genome assembly GCF_029633865.1 of Lampris incognitus. Classification (NCBI taxonomy): domain Eukaryota; kingdom Metazoa; phylum Chordata; class Actinopteri; order Lampriformes; family Lampridae; genus Lampris; species Lampris incognitus. The sequence goes on along the minus strand of NC_079223.1, from coordinate 22,217,044 downwards.
CAACATATGAACACCCTTATCTTGTGGTGAAGCATTGGCTCTCCTCTGCTATAATAGCTTTATCCATTAGCTTCCACTCGGGCTCCTTCTGGCCATAGTAGGAGTAAAAGCCTGCAGTCAGACATGCCTCTTACAGAAATAGGTTTGTCAGCAAGCACATACAAACGTGTCCACGTGCTGTGCATGTCTGTGCGTTCAGGTACACGTGAACGTGTGTGTGGGTGCATAGTTTCAACACCGACAACTAGTGTTAACTTAAGTCTTGTCATACAGTGATTTTTTTTTCTTTTCTGTATTGCACGTGTTGTATAATGTTCTATGTCCTCTCTCTCCCATACTCTCTCATAACGTCTCTAGCTTTCTTATCGCAGAACATCATCTGAGCAAACACCGTACCGCCGAGTTGTCTCGACCAAATCTGCACCAATCATTATCTCATAAACGCACCGGTACACACATGCACACGGGCATTGATAAGCATGCCATGCAAGTACTAAAACAATATTTCCAAAAGAGCATATGCTGCATAACTTTGTTTGACGGCTAAGTAATTAAACCCATCCGAGCACAGGCTGCATATCAAATGGCAGTCTTGGCGTAACACATGGTGCGGCCTAAATTAAATGAATTAAAAGTGAATCTGTTTTGAGAGTGGTGCTCTCAAGCGAATCCTCTGTGCACACGAGTTTTTCAGAGCAGGATGCATATGCAATTTTAATGTGCGTACACAACATGCATGCGTGCACTTAAACACACACACACACACACACACACACACACACACACACACACACACACACACACACACACACACACACACACACACACACACACACACACACATACACTGTGTGCACACCCAGTGTGCTGAAAGGAGCACACGCATTGCCATCCACTCTGCAGCAGTGTGCTCCGACACAGCCAAACATACACAGCTGTGCCTGTCCTGGGATTGCCGCAGATGCTAATGCTGTCATAACACAACTTCAGGAAAAGCTCGCTACCGAGGTCAGAGACACTGTCCTTAATGTGGCACAATTTAAACTGGAGTTACTCATTCATGATTTCACAGGACAGCCCTGGACAATGTGTGAACATGCACAGGTCCCCCCGCCAAAAGCAAGGATCCAGCAAGCCAGCCCTGGAATCCATGATACTAGTGTCACACCGCGGTAATAGGCGATTAATTGGAGGCTCGTGCACAAAATATGAACGTGAGATGTTTGTTTTCATCCTCGCCAGCTCGGAATCAGAAAACGCGTTCTTTGGTGCTAATTTTCTCGATATTGTCACAGCCTGTATTCTCCCTGTGGTCAGTTGGTATTGGCACTACATGCAGCCTTCATAAGCCTTTCAGCCTGGCTGAAAAACAGCCAACACCATTTGCAACCCTACGGCGGAGGATTTTCTTTTTGTCGTTGTCTGAATTGACATCTCAGATTACAGGGCCAGACAAATTCCTCTCATGACGTAGACGCAGATTACGAGAGACGGCAGCGGGTGTCTAAATCTACGATGGCCACACAGGACATGGAAAATGTATGTCATTAATGCAGTTCGGCAGAATCAAAGTTTTAAGCCTAAATAGTTGCACAATCCAAGCTAATCACAGCATCACAATTGCTGCAACAGTAATATTGCTAATTAAATATGGCTGTACATAGAAGTGATGGGGGTATTATCTTAGACGCACAGCTGTGTGACTATTACCACTAAAACCTGAAAGTTAGTCAGCAATTTTGAGCTTTGTGTTCCCTCGTCTCTCGCTGCTGGAACCAGAAATCATGGAATTTTTGTTAATTTTTGTTTTCCCATCTGAGTCAAGGGTGTAAGGGTAGCGGGTGTCATATATTATACTGATTGTAGTTGTGATCGTTAAGCCCTCTGAGACAAGTTTGTGATTTTGGGCTTTACAGATCAACTTGACTTGACTAATCGCCTCAAATGAGGGTGGCTGTCAACACATTGTTTTTTTTTTAATCAAATTAAGAACCTGACAGTAAACATCCCATTTGTAAGTTTTGCATCAAGTACCAAGTATGGAAAGGCAATTTGCTAACAAAGGGGACTAAGAGGAACACATTGAGAAACAGAGAGAGGACGAAGACGCACCTTTGTTGGACATTTAGCCTTTCAAACCAGCTAACAACTTACATTTCTGTACCATATAAATGCAGCCAAACTTATCCATGTTTACTGTGTGTTTTTTATTATTTTCCTTTTTTCTCCTATTTTGTATCCTTGTATCTCCGCTCCGTATCTTAACGTCTTTTTTTTCCTGGAATCCCCATACTCCCCAGTTGTACCGGCCGATTACCCCACTCTTCTGAGCTGTCCCGGTCGCTGCTCCACCCCCTCTGCCGACCCGGGGAGGGCTGCAGACTACCACATGCCTCCTCCCATACATGTGGAGTCACCAGCCGCTTATTTTCACCTGAAGCCGAGGAGTTTCGCCAGGGGGACGTGGCACGTGGGAGGATCGCGCTACCCCCCCTCCCCCCAGTTCCCCCCTTCCCCCTGAACAGGCACCCCGACCAACCGACCAGAGGAGGCGCTAGTGCAGTGACCAGGACACATACTCACATCCGGCTTCCCAAACCGGAAGTAACACGGGAATTCGAACCGGTGATCCCCATGTCGGTAGGCAACGGAATAGACCTCTATGCTACCCGGACGCCCTTACGTATCCCTCCCTACCAAAAATCATGGCCCTTTGGATTTTGAGGCTTTGGCCAACATAATAATGTATAGTATTACAGGTCATAATTTTTCCTCCAATAGAGGGGAAAGTAAGTTCTCTTGTCTCATTTCTCTATGGAGGGAAAAACAAATGGAATTTAAGGTGGTTGTCACTGTCACCGCTCCATGGGGGACAAATTCACTCCTCCATTTGTATTCCCTTATTTGCCCTGGGAAGTCGTGGGTATCCCGGCTCGCCTTCCAACTCAAAACCTCACCAGCTGATTTCACGGATTAAACGCATCCGCAACCAAATTGGGACTAATTAGTGAAATCAGCCGGTGTAGATTTGGGTGGTTTAAAAGAAAACATCATGCACATTGTTCTCCATGACACACGACTGATTCCCGCCGCGCTAACACTGGTTTGTTTGCTGGGTTTTGCAGCAGTCAGATCAACGTTGCATTAGAGGATTCCCACGCATGTGTTATTGCGCTGTTCCCCCATGCGCTTTCATTCTGTCGTCTGATCCTCCTTTCTCTCGTCTCCTCTGTCCTTCCTTCCCTCGGAGACAGATAATCGCACTCTACCTTCCTTTCTCCTCGCTCTCACTTTTTTTGTTGTTGCTTGTTTTCCTTTCTTTTTTGCACTTGTCCTCTAGCCCCTTGTCTGAAGGCACATCTTTGTCGACACAGAAGAAGTCTGTTGAGAAATGCTGAAGCATGGGACGATCTGCAGCAAGAGCAGCCCACCACTACATATAGTGGGCCTCGACTGCGTAACGCTGACTGCAAACTGTAGAGGCACCGAAGAGCCGGTTGAGAGAGAGAACAGCGCTGATCATTCACAAGCTTACCATGCTGCACAAGTGTTCTTTGTTGGGGGGCGCCCGGGCAGCGTAGCGGGCTATTCCGTTGCATACCAACATGGGGCTCTCCGGTTCGAATCCCTGTGTTACGTCGGGCGTCCCTACAGACACAATTGGCTGTGTCTGCGGGGGGGTATTTGTCCTGGTTGCTGCAATAGCGCCTCCTCTGGTCGGTTGGGGCGCCTGTTCGGGGGGAGGGGGAACTGGAAGGTGGGAATAGCGTGATCTACCCACGCGCTGTATCCTCCTGGCGACACCACATATATCGGAGGAGGCATGTGGTAGCCTGCAGCCCTTCCCGGATCGGCAGAGGGGGTGGAGCAGCAACCGCGACGTCTCGGAAAAGTGGAGTAAGGGGGGTGGTCTTTGTATTTTAACTGCAACACTTTGATCTACTGCGGTAAAAAAAAACGTGTGGCTGTTTTTTATTTTTTTGCGTTTTGAAATTGCTTAATTACAAATTTGCCTAGAGTGACATTTCTAATTTCAAAGTGAGCCTAACCTTCGTTAACCAGTATAATAATCAGCCCCCACACATTTTTAATTCATATTTACATTTTAAACATTGCATTTTAATCTTTTGTTCAATGGTAGAAGTTCCCAAAGACCAGTTGCCCATTTTACAAAGGTCATGTGTAGCGTATAGATTTAGATTGAAATTGAAAAAAAAAACTTACATTAGTCACTGATTTATAAGAGTGAGTAATTTATTTAAACTAGTGTTATGGGGCATCTAATTTCTTGGTGAGGTGCCAAAGGAACATCTGAGTGTACATAGAAAGTGTGTAATCGTCTGTATCCTTCTGCTGAATTGTCAATCCCAGAAAGCCAGCTGTCTTTCAATTACAAATAACACCTTTGTGTGTACAGGTGCATACATATAGGCTATTATCATTTTTAATACTACAGAGTCAACAAATCTTCCTGGCATCTTAATCCTGGTGGCTCAATCAGATGCTTGGTGAGCTTAAGCCTGATCGCAGCATCCCCGGTCTGATTCAGGCCTGGGATCTTTGCCGCATGCCATCCACATCTGGTGTTATGGGTGGGCCTTGGGGGGCCAGGCCCACCTATCCAGGGCTTTGGCTCTCCCAGGAGAAATCAGCATTATTACTGTTATCATATTTGTTTTGTTGTGATGTATTATTATCATTATTGTTATTGGATATATGTGTGTTTTATCCAATGTTTCTTTTGTATTTAACTATCTTGCAACATTAGTGTATAGAATATCATGCTTTTATTGTGGGATGAAAGTGTGAAGAATATGCTCCGTTTCTGATAATATGGTCTAAGTATACTTTTTGCTGGTGATCTGCTAGACTGGTTTTGAGTTGTGTGTAACAACTTGAGTGACATCAACCGCTCAATAGTTTTGCGTCTTTTTTCAAGTCAGTATGATGCTTCACTTCAGCCAGCATCTGGCTAGCTTGGTATAAGTATCAGATATATTTCTCCATGGAAATGGACATAAGAAAGTGGTTTACCACCAAGAAAAGCTCACCTAATGAGGGTTGTCACTCCGCAGGTGCAGCCAGACTACAAGAATCAGCTACCGCTAGTGGTTTTGTAGATTCCAGTAATGAAACAGGAACTAGCGTTGACATTACAACCATTTTAGCAATCACAGCAGGAACAAATGCAGCCACCACCGTGCCGTCTCTCCCACCATCTCCTCTCCTCCCCCACCACCATTCCCGGGCCCTGGGTCGCTGTTTTCACCGCCAGCACCGGATGGCAGTTGTGCGTCTGTTAGCAGCCCTTCTCCCAACTCTCATCTTGGAGAATTAAGTGGAGTAATGCCAGATGACCTCGGGGTGGATAAACCCAAATAGGTACTCCTGGATGTTGCAACTGTCAAGATGTCACTGTTTAACGGGTTTCATTTTGCACTAATGACTGACTTAGGCCTTTGACTGTTTGTATATGAATTGGAAGGTTTAATAATGGGGTGAGACTACACGACTTTAGCATACTTTGCGTTCTTGTAAATAATAGGCTGTACAATCAGGTCACAATTAATCCATACTGACTGAACCAAATTTTAAGTGTCCATCATTAAAATATACAGTAAATAAGCACATAATTTCATGGTAGTCTTCTAAAATATAATCCTACATTATACTGAACTATTCATTATGAACCCATTTTTGTATTAAACATTTAAAAAAAAACGACTTCTTTCCTTGAGAGAATCAATGCTATAGAAATTATCATCCTTCCCTGATTAAATTGTTTATTTCAAAATATCCTTTGCTATTTGACCCCAGCCATCTTTAAGTCATTGAACGCTTGCATCTCTTGTTATATTTGGAATAACAAACATCAGAGAGCTAGGTTCTCTAAACTTATCAAGCCCAAGTAACTGGGAGGCTTATTCCTGCCCAGTCTACAGCTCTACTATTGGTCAGCGCAACTTAGAATAACAACAAACTGGTTTATAGATAGGCTTCTTTATGGGTTGGGTTTGAATCCTTAGAATGTTATCCCAGAAGACTTGAATCCCTCCCCTTCATCAACAGTATAGATCAGATTAATTCTCTTAACAATAATATAATTGTGTATAACACAGTACTAGTCTGGAGGGATGTGGTTAAATATTTGAATATTATCCTGTCTGTTATCTCCGTTTGGTCTCCCCTGGTATTGAATCCTGATCTTCCGGCCCACATTAGGAGTATTGGTCTGTTGGAATGGACTTCCAAGGGCCTATTAGAGCTTGCAGACCTTTTAGTCTCTGACTCTTTAAAGTCATTTGAGTAAATTAGGACTGACTTAAACATTCCCCATATACATATATATATATATATATTTTATTATTACTTCTCCAAATTTGTCAATATATAGAGTCTCTTGTGTGGTCTCGGCCAACTCTTTCAAAGGCATGATTTTGGATATTTATGCTCTACTACTGGACTCTGATTCTTCAGCTTATGCTTCTCTGAAGCTGCTGTGGGAGCGTGATCTCAGGGTAACATTTAGTTCTGCAGACTGGCTCAAGATTTGCTATGGGATCGTCCCAAAATGTAATTCAATTTCTATTCATGAGCAAAATTACGAGAAAAAAAAATTCCATTGGACTTATTTCACATATATTCACCACCAGATAATGTTCCCCAACAGCTCAGACCTCTGTCATAAATGTAAAACTCACAAAGGTACTTCTATCCATTTGTTCTGGTCTGGTAACCGGATTCTGACATTTTGGAAGGAGGTCCATCCTGTGATCTAGGAGGTTGCCAGTAAACAATTTACAATGACTTCTTTTTATTTGTTAAACCACACTCCTGACAATCTTTTTGGGACAGACATCAAACTTCTGTTAATAATTATCTTATTTTTGTCTAAAAAGTGTATCTTGCTGCAGTGGTCCGCCGCGCAGGTTCCTACAGTCTGTATGTGGATATCACAGCCATCGGCCCTTCTCCCTCTGGAGCAACTGACTCATGATCTCAACCATAAATCTGACAAATCCTGGAGACCCTGGAAACCTTCGCACTCCTCCTTCCTACAGAGACTTTGACCCATTTGTCTGTCCCTGGAAAGTGGTGGCTGACTACTCTATCTGTTCACAATCTTTACTTTGCTTCCTGTCGTATTCTTGTAAAATCTATTCATACTCATTATCACAACTATTTTTATTTATTTATTTTACTTGTTTTTCCTTTCAATATATTTTTACATATTGCAGTGTCTGTTGTTGATTTTGAGGTGGGACTTTTCTGTTTTGTACGTTTTTTCTGTTGCTGTTTATGAGGTGTTTATGTGTTTGTTGAATGTAAAAATAAAAACTAAAAAAAGTCAGAAAAAAATTACCTTGATTGTCAGGGTCTGCCCATAAAAACCAAATGCCTGGGGGGCGTCCGGGTAGCGTAGCAGTCTATTCCGTTGCACACCAACAAGGGGATCGCTGGTTTGAATCCCAGTGTTACATACACCTTGGTCAGGCGTCCCTACAGACACAATTGGCCGTGTCTGCAGGTGGAAAGTCGGATGTGGGTATGTGTCCTGGTCGCTGCACTAGTGCCTCCTCTGGTCGGTCGGGGCGCTTGTTCAGGGGGGAGGGGGAACTGGGGGGTATAGCATGATCCTTCCACGTGCTATGTCCCCCTGGTGAAATTCCTCACTGTCAGGTGAAAAGAAGCAGCTGGCGACTCCACATGTATTGGAGGAGGCATGTGGTAGTCTGCAGCTCTCCCCGGATCGGCAGAGGAGGAGCAGCAGTGACCGGGACGGCTCGGAAGAGTGGCGTAATTAGCCAAGTACAATCGGGGAGAAAAGGGGGGGGTATTCGAAAAACAAAAACAAATGTCCTGCCAGTTACTTTCCTCTGGTGACGGGACTGATGTCACTATTGGCACTAATTTTTTCATGCTTATGAAATCTGACTCTTGTGTGTTGGCTTAGTCAACCTTATTTTCAGTCATGTAAATAAAGATGAAGTTCAGGGAAATGTGCTGATTCAAGGCCGACTTGAATGGAGATTTGGTGAGAGGGACATGTGTCCTGCTATCCTCGGTTTACGCTGTTTCCACTGAGTGACCAGCGTTTGCAGGTCTCCGTTAATTTGGGGTAAATACACACAATAGAGTGCCCACGTGTTTCATTGTAGCAGTCGATTTTGCCTTCACCCTGAAAGAATAAACAAGGGGTGGTAAATATTTGTAATCCCTTTCCAAACATCTTGCCACAGTCTCTCTATTCTCTGATTACGGGTGTTCCTCCAATTCAGAGCACCACCTCTCGCTGAGCCTCAGAAAGCATCCATGAATAGGCAGACATTATTTGGTCCCTGTGGTCGCAGATTCTCAAGGGCCCTTCATGTTTGTCAATGGCCTTCACGTCACGCTGAAGAACAGCACCCCTGCCGAAAGCTTCGAGGAAGACTGTAAGCCTGTTGTATTCATCAATCCCACCGCGTTTGACTATTCTCTGCCTACAGCCAAACAGGAGAAAATGAGTTGCAACGCAGTTCAGTGTGTCTACTTTATTTCAGTGTGTTAGTGCAAACTAGAGTCAACTTTCACTACCTAGCCAAGTGCACATTTAGAGGAGGCCTTTTGGCAAAATGTTGTTGCATATCCATTTGCCAGTGACAAAGTCAGGAGCCAAACACTGGAACCTGTTTTCACCTTCTATGCTGTTAGAATAAAACAGACAGGGCATCCGGGTAGTGTAGTGGTCTATTCCATTGCCTACCAACACGGGGATCGCTGGTTCAAATCCCTGCGTTACGTCCGACTTGGTAGGGCCTCCTTACAGACACAATTGGCCGTGTCTGCGGGTGGAAGCCAGATGTGGGTATGTGTCCTGGTCGCTGCACTAGCGCCTCCTCTGGCTGGTCGGGGTGCCTGTTCAGGGGGGAGGGTGGAACTGGCATGTGGCATGTGGTAGTCTGCAGCCCTCCCTGGATTGGCAGAGGGGGTGGAGCAGAGACCGGCACAGCTCGGAAAAGTGGAGTAATTGGCCGGGTACAATTGGGGAGAAAATGGGGGGAACATTTTTAAAAAAGAATAAAATTGACAATCTAAAGCATTGCTCATCTTTATCATTATTCATGTAACTGAAACAGACTTTCATGTTCATGCGGCCAAATACCTGATTAGTTATGACTGCCAGTAAGATGCCATGAAGTGTTTGACCCCATTACTTGACTGGTTCCCATGTGTAGTTGGTGTGACATGGCACTGTATTTGGCTCCCTCTTCATCAGCGTTGAACTTTGTCAAACTGTGCGTCGCTACAGCATGATCGGCTCTGTGGCAAGTTGCGCTCTGACAGCATCTACACCAAGTTCATTCATTACTGTGACCAGCTCTCTAACCCTGTCATCCAGGTCAGTCAGTCAGAGCCATGTAGCGCCCTCTAAATGACGGATTGAATTCCCCATTGATACCCCCCCCAAAAAAAACAAATAAACAAAAAACATGCTCATGTACACAACACAAAACTGACGCGCATTAAGGTTGTAGATTGTGACAGATTGATGCTTTCAATTTGCAATTTAAATATTACTTGTAGTCAATATCACATTGAATGAGAAGGTATACAGGAAATGGGGAACAGCACCACGGGGCAGTTTATGAAGCCATTTGGAACAGTCTGTTCAGTGTCATTCTTTGTCTTGTACCATTGTGTTTATCGTCACTTGTCTGATACCATCAGTTAACATATCTGTCAAGGCAGAGCTCGTGTAGTGTTTAGCCTGATGCACACCCTCTGGTACTTTCCAAATTATGGAACATTTTTCACTTCAGTTGGTTTTGATACCCCCACAGTGTGTGCTGTATAGTGAGGTGTTGAGCTGAATTCCAAAACAAGACTGCAACTGCTGATGGCTGGTGGAAAATCATAGACTGACCGCCGGCTTGGGGAGTGCATTAACCTCTGTCAACTGAAAACATTAAATACCATTTAATAATGGTTATTATTTTCTCCAAACACCAATCACAAACACCAAAAACCACCATTAATTCATTTGACCAAAATAGCTCCCCTCGCTGGTGCTGCATAATGGTTTGTAATTTCTGAAAAAGTCAGCGATGCCATCCTGCATATCGCCAAACAAATCAGGCTGACATAGTCTCTTCATTTTCCCCATCATGTAAGTGCAAAATGGAAAGATGGAAAGAAGCTAGCCAGCTGAAATGCATATATCTATATATCTATATCTATATAGATATATAGATATAGATATATATATCCATCCATCCATCCATCCATTATCTGAACTGCTTATCCTGCTCTCAGGGTCGCGGGGAAGCCGGAGCCTATGCCAGCAGTAATTGGGCAGCAGGCAGGGAGACACCCTGGACAGGCTGCCAGGCCATCACAGAGCCGACACACACACACACACACACACACACACACACACACACACACACACACACACACACACACACACACACATTCATACCTAGGGATTTTATATATATATATATATATATATATATATATATATATATACACAATGGAAATGTTAGCTAGCTAAGTTGTTGATAACTCAGTGCCACTGTAATAGGAGTGTTATGTTATATGTTGCAGAGGTCAAGCTAAAGTGCATAAGCTAGTGGTGTGCGCATATTTTTTTTGTCTCTTACTTTTGTACTTCTTTTCTTTCTTTTTTTTTTAATGTTCCCCCTTTTTCTCCCCAGTTGTATTTGGCCAATTACCCCACTCTTCCGAGCCATCCCGGTCGCTGCTCCAGCCCCTCTTCCGACCCGAGAAGGGCTGCAGACTACCACATGCTTCCTCCGATACATGTGGAGTCGCCAGTCGCTTCTTTTCACCTGATAGTGAGGAGTTTCACCAGGGGGACATAGCGTGTGGGAGAATCACACTATTCCCCCCAGTTCCCTCTCCCCCCGAACAGGTGGCCCAACTGACCAGAGGAGGCGCTAGTGCCACGACCAGGACACATACCCACATCCGGCTTCCCACCCGCAGACACGGCCCGTTGTGTCTGTAGGGATGCCTGACCAAGCTGGAGGTAACACGGGGATTCGAACCAGAGAGCCCCGTATTGGTAGGCAACGGAATAGACCGCTACACTACCTGGATGCCCCGTTACTTTTGTATTCAAGTTCTCTCGTGTACGTGTCCAATTTATTTGTGAAAGTGTATATGTGCATGCTCATATGTGTTAATGTGTGAGGGAAGAAAAGGAGAATAGTAGTAGTCATTTAAGCTTCAAATGAGCCTCCCCATGCACTATATATGTATACCTCTCTCTGTCTCTTTCTGTCTCTGTCTCTGTCTCTCTCCCCCCTACCATTTTTGATTTTCTCTCTCAGTCTCATTCACCGATTATTTTTTTTTTTTGCAATTACAAATTGTCACAGCACCAGCACTACTCCAGAGAGATCAGGTTGGGACAGATACTGGGCTTTTTGGGTCATTCCTGAAGAAAACATGTCTGCCTGGGAGCAAAAACACTTGCCTCACTTGCCCCAGGTCACCTTGCCCAGTAACAGGAGGCATATTTCTGAGGGCAGAGTTCAGAACAAGCCCAAATCTGCAAGTTAGAGGATGCATTTTACATCAACATAACGCTGAAACGCAGCAAATCAATGGTGAGATGACGAACAAGTTTTGCAGCAACTCGGGCCTCCTGGAGCCTTCACCTTCATGGCTTTAAAGATCAACGTGTAAATGTAACTGATTTAATTTTGGTTTGTCAATATGTCAGTTGAAAAACTAAGCTTAAATATTGTGCCTGCGTTTAAAATACAGATACACAATGAAATCAAAAGCATTTGCGATACAGAAAGATAATGTTGGCAATGATTTTTATGGGAAAAATTCACAATTTGTACTTTGTGTGGGTGTGTGTGTGGGTGTGTGTGTGTGTGTGTGTGTGTGTTCAGCCACAATAGGTGTGAGTGTGCAAGTCAAACCTGCTAATCACAAAGAGAGGAAAGCCTGACATGAAAATGGATGCAGATATGAGAGGACTGCCATTATCATATAAAAACAAATCATTATGACTTGGCCCGTAGATGACTTGTTAGAGGAATAAACCACCGTTATTTCACATAATAAACAGAGAACAGCACAGATTAATGCTATTACTGGCATGCTAAAGTGTCCTATTCACAATAGGGCTTGTTTGAAATAATGGAATACTATTATGCAATCAGAGCGGGGGCAGAAAGATGTTTCAGTTAAAAGATTTCTGCAGAGGCATCAGGAGATATCCGTAGCATATGTCTACATAACGTGACATATTACCTCATCTTAATGCAGCTGCATATAAAGCGACTAATTGGTTAGTTGGCTTCCATAACACTTGTCCTGTAATATGTCACTTTCAAATTAATCTTGAAGGCAAATTGTGCATTCGTGTGTGTGTGTGTGTGTGTGTGTGTGTGTGTGTGTGTGTGTGTGTGTGTGTGTGTGTGTGTGTGTGTGTGTGTGTGTGTGTTAGAATTGCAAATATTGCAAATATTTTTATGACTCTGTCAGATATTGCACGAGGACAATTATAATGGTTTAGATTACACATAAAAATGCTCTTAAAAATCTTCAAGAATCATGACTGCAAAATGATGTCCAATCACATTCTCATAAAACCTCAGTCTGAGCCAATAGACAGCTCCGAGTGCCAAGACTTTATAGAGTGCCAGTACATCCACGTTTGAACAACTGCTGGACAGCGAGAGAGAGAGAGAGAGAGAGAGAGAGAGAGAGAGAGAGAGAGAGAGAGAGAGAGAGAGAGAGAGAGAGAGAGAGAGAGAGAGAGAGAGAGGAACAGAGTCAGCTCAAGTTTTGGCCCGAGATGAGTTTTTGTTGATATCTGAGGCTTGTCATTTTAAAGCCTGCAATTAACAAGAGGGTATCGGTCAACCGGCTAGCTAAACTTTGTATCATTGTGTTGTTGTGTATATTTCTGTCAGGGGTTTTAGTTGTTCATGTTAATGGCTGTCTATGGGCCCGTAAGTTTGTATTTTCACATTGGGGCGTCTGGCTGGCATGGCGGTCTATTCCGTTGCCTACCAACACGGGGATTGCCAGTTCGAATCCCCGTGTTGCCTCTGGCTTGGTCAGGCGTCCCTACAGACACAATTGGCCGTGTCTGCGGGTGGGAAGCCAGATGTCAGTATGTGTCCTGGTCGCTGCACTAGCGCCTCCTCTGGTCGGCCGGAGAGCCTGTTCAGGGGGGGGGGGGGATAGCATGATCCTCCCACATGCTACATCCCCTTGGTGAAACTCCTCACTGTCAGGTGAAAAGAAGCGGCTGGCGACTCCACATATATTTGAGGAGGCATGTGGTAGTCTGCAGCTCTCCCTGGATGTGGAGCGGCGACCGGGGCGGCGACCGGGGCGGCTCAGAGAACAGGGTGATCGGCCAGGTATTATTGGGGAGAAAAAGGGGGAAAACCCACACCCCCGGGAAAACCCCTCCCCCCGCAAAAAAAGTTTGTATTTTCACATACTATGTTGTGTCCCCACCACGCCTGAGTGCATACACATGGGTGTGTAAGGGTGACTAGTCAGAGCAGCCAGCAAGCCATACCATGCAGAGAATATCAGCCGGCTGATGTTGATTGGGAGCGACTGGTCTCGGCAGGCAGGGTGTACAGCTAGCAGGAGCTCGGGCAGGGGCCGGTGGGTTAAATTAGAGTGTTTGGTGTCGGACCGAGTTTTGGAGTTAAGTGGTGTAGACAAGCGTGCAATCACACAGAGTTGGAGGCTGGTGAGTTAGGGTTACTAATGACAGCTGTTTGGACTAGTTGCATTTAGCTTTAAATGTGTGGCTTAAAAAAGGTACGTGAGGGAGCAGCCATTAAAGATGCTCGCCGTATTTTGCAGTTCCCCGTGAGATGGCCAGGAATATGCTGCTGGATGCTGTAACATAGACTTGAGAGAGTGGGAATAACCTCTGGCTACTGGACTGCATCCTACACAACATGCCATCTAAATGCATATAGGGATAACACACGGCGAAGGTAGAGTTATACGAACGGCCTACTGTGTACTGTATGCTGTGATCTGTTTCTTTACACAGAATTCCTGTTGCCATTTTTACCAGTATGTGGGACTTTGTATGAAATCAATAAGCTCTTCATGCGATTCTAAACATATCTCCGGGAAAATGTCTGCGTACATTAATTCTGCTTGGCAGGAAATCTGGATTGTGGTTCTGATGGCTTGATACTTCTGCGGCCATCTTGCAGCAGCTTTTTGTGTTCCTCAAACAAAGGCATTTTGACGGAGTTGTTAATGAATGCAACAAAAAAAATAGATGAAGCTAACACACAGACAACATCTCTTGTTATATTATCGTGCATGTGCCGTGTCTTTTTTCCCCGACTCGAGATCGACTACTGATGGATGAAGAAACTCGCAAAGGGAGAGTGCAACCCAGGCCACAGCATGGTGGCAAAGACTACCTATTTACATGTGGAACACATGCCCACCACTGCGCGCGCACACGCACACGCACACACACACACGCACACACACACACACACACACACACACACACACACACACACACACACACACACACACACACACACACACACACACACACACACACACACACAAAGTGGAGCATAAAATGGGTTGTCTAAGCCCACAGAAGAATATTTATGTAAAGATAAATATGCATGGACACAAACAAACACATATAAGCAAATGCACAGATCACACACAGACAAACACACACACACACACACACACACACACACACACACACACACACACACACACACACACACACACACACACACACACACACACACACACACACTCACACACAACCCAGGAGGTGTCTGTCCTTGCTTGCATCCCCAGGTGGCCAGCCACTGCTCTAGGGCTGACTAATGGCCCCAACGGAGGACTCCATTCATCAGATTTAGGCTGCTGCACACACAGTGCAAATACACACACTCAAAGACACGCATAGACGCACCTACAAAGCACTTCTACAGTCATGCACGCACAAAGACATGCGTGCACAGATCTCCATACGTGTACACACTCATGACCATATCCAAGCGGTCAGGCAAAATGAGCATTATTCTAGCCTTCTATATGCCTCCTAGCCTGCTTTCTCTCTGTGTGTGTGTGTGTGTGTGTGTGTGTGTTTATTTCGACGCAGGGGGGGATTTCTTTGGCAACAATTTACATGCAAGAAGTGGAAAAAGAACATACTGCTGGATTGATGAAGTGCTCGGCACAGTTAAAATATAAGTGTCAATTATGGAGAAAAGTTGCCCATTTACGGCCTGGATGCAGTTTCAACATCACAATCAAGTCTCTATTAGAGTCAAATGGGGAAAGCCCACTGAGTCGTATCTAGAGGGAACACACGGGTTGTGTGTAACTGACTATGTGAGTGGTTTCTGGTTCCCATCCCTTGGGCTCATTCACCGGGTGGCGTATGCGACATTCATCAAAGTTTGCCCTGTCAGTCAAGGCTGCAATCTCCATCCGTCTCTCAATGCTAACAGCACTGCCCCATGTTGCCCCCGCCCCACCTTCCCGGGGCCACTACTGTCCGGACCGCTCTTACGTTCAGCATTTCAAATCACAGCTGAGAGGACAACAACGTGCTCACTGCTTTTCCAAAGGCACCACACAGAATCACGGTGCTGAGTTTTGTGAGAAGAGAGAAAAACACAGAGCGAGCGAGAGAGAGCGAGAAAGAGAGAAAGGGAAAAAGTGAGCAAGGGGGAGAGAGAGAGAAGAAGGCGGGGTGGGGAGGACAAAAAGGAGGAAGAGAGACTCAGAGAGAGCGAACTAGATGTAAGAGGAGAAAGGAGGAAGGGTTATCAGAAACCAATAGAGATAAGGGAGAGGAGAAAATGGAGGCAGGAGTGAGATGAAAGGAGGACGATAGAGATATGATGGGAACGGAAGATTCACAGAGAGGAAGCGATTGGGATGTGAGACAGAGGCAGCAGCGGGAATGGAGAGAACAAAGGGAGGGATGGCTGGGGCTGAGGAGCTGACTATGTTAAGATGGATACAGCTGAACTTGTCAAAAGCTTACACTAATTGGACAGGAGTTTGAGACGAGGCAGACATTTTGAATTCTGTGCATCTGCAGTTTGGCATTGTGTGGATAGAGAGAGAGGGAGACAAGAGGCAGGGGGGCTTGGATGGAAAACTTAAAGAGATGACAGCTAAGCAGACATCATCAACATGAAAATATGACCAGGGAAAGCCGACACTATTTCACTGGCTCCGTCTGGAAATAAATAAATAAATAAATAAATAAATAAATAAATAAATAAACAAATAAATAAATAAACAAATAAATAAATAAATAAATAACGTATTTGAATCTGATATTAGATGCAAGTACGAGTAAAGTTGTCCTCGTTTTTGCATTTGTCTCTTCAATTATCGTGACGTTACGATGGCAGATGATGAATGGCTGGAGAAAGTGCTCTTCACACAGCATCAGTTTCCATCTGATGTTGGTATTTACCCAGCGTGATAAATGGCTGCCAAAGGTCGAAGTTGTAGGAGGCCTGCGAGCAGATTCTGATGTTTAAAAGACAAAACAAAAAGCAAACAAATGAAACAGCTAACTCGGCAAATGTCCCTACATTCATTATAGCTATTGTTTTTTTTTTTTTTTTTTTGGGGGGGGGGTCTCATTTTTCTCCCC
This sequence comes from Lampris incognitus, assembly GCF_029633865.1. NCBI lineage: Eukaryota > Metazoa > Chordata > Actinopteri > Lampriformes > Lampridae > Lampris > Lampris incognitus. The sequence goes on along the minus strand of NC_079223.1, from coordinate 22,200,375 downwards.
AGTTGTACATGGCTGATTACCCCACTCTTCCGAGCCGTCCCGGTCGCTGCGCCACCCCCTCTGTCGATCTGAGGAGGACTGGCGACTCCACATGTCTCTCCGATGGGGAGTCCCCCGCCGCTTCTTTTCACCTGACAGTGAGGAGTTTCGCCAGGGGGATATAGCATGTGGGAGGATCAAGCTATTCCCCCCAGTTCCCCCTCCCCCCCAAACAGGCGCCCCGACCAACCAGAGGAGGCGCTAGTGCAGCAACCAGGACACATACCCACATCCAGCTTCCCACCTGCAGACACGGCCAATTGTGTCTGTAGGGACGCCCGACCAAACCGGAGATAACACGGGGATTCGAACCGCCGATCCCTGTGTCGGTAGGCAATGCAGTAGACCGCCACGCCACCCGGACGCCCCATGTAGCCTATTTCTTATTATTGCCTTTGTTGCTGCTGCACCTGTTTCAATTATTGTTGTGGACTTGCCTCCTTTAACCGGCTCCGGGCCTTTTCGTCGTGCCTTGCCTCTCGGCCAGGCTGCTGCGGGCTTAGACTTGTAGTGAGGAGAGGGCTTTCAACCATCCTGAGAGGAAGCAAAGGTGCTTCGGGCACCTGAAAACCTGCAAGGCTTATAGCTGACATATACATACATTCACAAGCATTGGAGCAGGCACACACTCACACTCACACACACACTCACACACACACACACACACACACACACACACACACACACACACACACACACACACACACACACACACACACACACACACACACACACACACACACACACACACACACACACACACACACACACACACACACACATAGGTAGTGCATGCAGAACTGTATTTCAGGGCTAAGGTCTACTCGTTCAATGCCACAGGGTGAGAAATAAAGCAAGGGTGAATGGTGCTGAGAGGTAAGACCAGGTGTTAAGGCTCAGCATCTCTCAACAGTAATTAAGACTGGACCCTCAGGCCATCCCAACTCATAGAGGAAAAAAAAATACAGGGGAGGAGGAGGAGGAAGAAAAAGCAAGAGAGAAAGGGGAGGGAGAGCGCAGTCCCCGGTCTATTTTTGCTTAGGTTAGAGATTTGTGGAGTGCGACGCACACCGTCCCATGTCCCATTTTATACCGAGTCTTGACTGCACACTCATTCACACTCTCTCTAGCTCCTGCACCCTGAAACCCGCCGCACTACAGCGTCGCATCAAATGCAGTTTTCCGGCTCGTCTAGAACCTGCTTCATCAGATCACACACAGAGAGACTTCATCTTCACTGTCCCATTTCAACCGGTTTACTTTGGATCTGCCGGGAATATGTCGGTCCTCAACCTATTGTTACACCAAGTGTAGCGTATAAATCTTCTCTTCAAGAAAGGTGAAGCGACACTGTGACAACACAGAGGGCTACGTCAGTATCGGTGGCATTTTTTCCAGCCACGGTAACTTATGGCGCAGATGCCGTCCCTTCCCATTTTCCCCCAAAAACATTTCTAGGGCCGACACGGCACAGCCAGCTCTCCTCTTTCCCCTCCTTCCTCTGCTCTGCTTGTTTTTGGTACCGAAGTTCTCCAGTGAAACACAAGCGAGGAAACGTGATGAAAATTGGAGCGAGCGAAGGGGGGGGGGGCAGGCTGAGGCCATGATGTGCATCATACCTACCAGGCATGTCTGTTGTGTTGAGCTCTGGAGTGCGAGGCCCTACCGTGTGAAAACAGCGCTAATTTCTCTCGCGCTAACCGCAGCAACTAGGACAAAGCTAATGTGAAAACCAATTCCTTTATATTTTACGTGTGGTCGGACCGAAATACACCAATCCTCACACAAGCAGAGGGATTGCTCATGGGATTACGGACAAGCAAATCTTCTAGTGTCGCATCACAAGGATGAAAGGCTTGAGAGAAAAGAGAGAAGTGATGAAAACGTGGCAGTGTAATTGCTGTGTGAAGAGCGCGGATGCAACGAGGGAGAAGCGCCGGGCATATTCCTGCACTTCCGCATTATTTTCCCGAATGAGTGCGGCAGCGGCGCTTCCTCACATGCAGACTCTGCAGAACCATTACAGTGTCATTGCACCATGTGTTTGCAAACAGAGACACGTGGGAGCACATACACATGTGGACGTGGACACACACAAACCAATGCACGGAGACATACAAACAAATGCACATGTATACCCCCCTCCCCACACACACACACAAACACACCTCCCTTCACTCAAATTTTACTCACTCGCAGGTGCAATTTCCTATCTGCTCCATGCCTAACACCTCCCTAACATACTGCAAAGAGAGTCGCATGTTTGCTACTATGGAAGAGGAGCAAAATGGGCTGAGCAGAGGAACCGTCCGCCATCTGTCTGCTATGAGGTGATTATTAAATTATTGACCCTGTTAGGATATTTAAACTTTCATGGCCAGCCATTAGCATCCTAGCTGGCATGACTGGCCAGGAATAGGCAGCATGAAGCACTGGCTGGTGGGTGTGGAGCAAGGGAAGACGGAGGCGAGAAAGGAGGAGGAGTAAAGAGCGGAGCCACCGATGACCTAGATAGAGACGTCTTGCACAGCTTTCCCTCTCCTCCTTCTCTTCCGCCTCGTATTTTTCATCGTACCGCCTCTCCCCATTTCCTTCTCTTTCTCTTCCTCATCCCCCTCCTCCTCCTCCTCATCATCATCATCATCATGACCGTATCACTATCCCAGCCTTCCCACATGCCTCCTCTATGCATCTCCTACGCCTCCTCTTCCTCACTCTCTCCTTCACCAAGTACAACAAAAATGAACCAGCATAAAGGACCATGGCACGCAAAATGCCAGGGCAACAATGAGGAATTGACACAGGAAACAAGAGAGAGAGAGAGAGACAGAGACAGAGACAGAGAGACAGAGAGAGTGGTGGGAGAATGGGAGATGATGGGTGAGAGAGGGTGGTGAGATGTTTTGGAGAGCGTCAGCAGTGAGCGGTGATTTATGAGGAGTCATTGTTGAAGGGTGGATATAGGAATGTGCGTGTGTGTTGGTGTGGTGTGTGTGTGTATGTGTATGTGCTGTGATTACACGTGTTTACACCGTGGACTCTGCTGAGTATGTATGGTTCCCCTGCGCTGAAATGGAGGTTCGGTTTTAGAAGGCAGGGTGGTAGTGTTGAGACAATATGAAGAAAATACAAGAAAATAAAGCAGATACACTTATAGTGGCATGTCAAAACACACACACACACACACACACACACACACACACACACACACACACACACACACACACACACACACACACACACACACACACACACACACACAGACATACGCATTAGAGCCTCCAGGAAAAAAAAAATCATTCTTACATGCTTGTCCAAAGTTTTAAACCACTTTCTCCTTCTTCATGTAATAATAACGATTTGATGTCAGAAATTCAGCTCTCAGTCAAGTTTCATTTCTCCAGCCTGTCAGTTTTTTTTATCCTTCATTTTCTGACTCTACCACAGCCACCTTCCTTTCTCAGCCCATCACCTAACGATTGCCCCTGACCGTCCCTCCTCCTCCTCGCTGTCCTTCCCCTGACTAGACCATTCAATACCCTGACCTCCCCACTGTAAGCTCGTCCAACCCGACACTCACTTAGTTTGTCGAACAATCAGGACTCGTGCATGTCTTGTCATTCAGGGACTGGCCTTGAAAGCCTTAAAGCCTTGTACTTTTCCTGTGCCGGCTCATTGGACGTCGATAAGCCATGGTGTCAATGTCCACCATTATCGCAGGCCATTGCTTAGATTGAAGCGGCCACTGACCCTCAGCCCTACTGAGCCTATAGAGAAGACAGCGTCCCATATGCTGCTCCACGTTATTCTGTCTTTTGTGATAACAGCGTAAGATTCATTTCATCTTGGCATTGCAGCTTCAGTCACATAGAGAAGCACTCTCCATCCAACAAAAGACCTGAGCTTTTATTGATTTATTTATTTTTGCGTAACCCTTATGGCCTCTTGCTGTGAGCATGAATAGTTATTAAAAAAAAAAAGTAAGTGTATTGCCGGGGCGTCTGGGTGGCGTGGTGGTCTAATCCGTAACCTAACAACATGAGATCGGTGGTTTGAATCCCCGCGTTACCTCCGGCTTGGTCGGGCATCCCGACCAACAGACTCAATTGGCCGTGTCTGTGGGTGGGAAGCCGGATGTGGGTATATGTCCTGGTTGCTGCACTAGTGCCTCCTCTGGTCGGTCAAGGCACCTGTACAGGGGGGAGGGGGAACTGGGGGGAATAGCATGCTCCTCCCGTGTGCTACATCCCCCAGGTGAAACTCCTCACTGTCAGGTGAAAAGAAGCGGCTGGCGACTCCACATGTATCGGAGGAGGCATGTGGTAGTCTGCAGCCCTACCCGGATCAGCAAAGCGGCTGGACCAGCAACCAGGATGACTCGGAAGATTGGGGTAATTGGCCGGACACAATTGGGGAGAAAAAAGGGGGAAAATCCCCCCACCCCCCAAAAATAAATAAATAAAAATAATCAACACATTGGGTTGTAAAGATCAGTAGAGTGGTAGAAGTGGACCATAGTTTGGTTGTGTGTTTGATAAAGTACATCTACATCCTATATTCTACATAGTGGACAATGTTTTGTTGGCCACATTACAGTGAAATCAACCAAGTGGCACGATAGTACATATACGTTCTTCTCTTTATTTTGTTCACACATGGCAGGTTATGTTCTGTTCTGTTCTGCTCCATTCACCCTGATGGAAATGCACAGTATCCTTGAATGAGCCCATAGTGGCGTAATCAATAAAGTGAGCTAGATGACCTTTTAACACCTTAATCCATAAAATGACATGCCAAGATTAGTAAAGCCATGCCAATCCTTATTTATCTACCCCCCCCCCCACACAATAATACAATTTCTTATTATGCGCACATTTATAAACACAGCCTGTATTCGATTTGATGTTCTTGAGAAGACAAAATGATTCAGTGGCCAAAGAAATGACCAATCCGCTCATTTAATAGAGGCTTTAATCTGAAATGACAGTTAATGATATTCCTAAATGAGTTCCTGTCTGGGTTTGTTAAACCGCCTTTCTACCTTGAATCGCTTCTTGACTACAGTGGAGTAAAGTTAATTCACCATGGCTAGTTTTTCCAAGGCTGCCAATTCTAATCTGCTTGCTTTCAACAAACCGTGACGTAGAGCAGATATTGAAGTGTAGGAAAACAGCAAGGTCGACTCATCCCCTATTTCCACAGGGACAAAACAAGTAACGACGTCACCACAGGGTGCAAAGAAAACGCATTGAGAAAACAACGAGTTAAATGCAACGTTAAAAATGTTAAAATTGGCCACACTAAATGTGCCGATGTTCTTAACTCAAACGTATCTTTAAAAAAAAGCATAAATCGGCGTCATTACAAAACACATGCCAAACACTAGCAGTAGTAAGCTAGCATAAAGTAGCCTCGTAAACAAGTGAGGAATTTCAGAGAAGGTGCCTCTTTTGGTTTTCTGAACATTCAGCTGGCTGAAAAAACGACGCATACGGAGTTTACAATCTAAAGTTTGAAGCCTGCAGATCCGACAGATGAGGCTTTCTGTCGCGGTACATCCGATAAGTCCTTGCAGTTTGTGGCCCGTAGCCTTTGACCTGGAGGATTAAACTGAAAAGCAAATATTGGGACTCGGTACAAAGCCTTTATACGAGCCCTCTTTGATGGACTATGTTGCGGCTCTTTTAAGTCTCCAATGTTGTGTTTTCTGATGCTTTTTAACCACATATTTCACCGGATATGGACAGATATTGAGACACTTAGAGCGGTAACGTTCTTCCTCTGATGAATTTGCGGCGGACTAGACGCAGAAAAGGAGTATTGGTGCCCTCCACAGGTCATTTGTAGAACTCCACTGAAAGAGTAAAACTTTTACGTTGAGTCCGTTGCGATGGAACAGTTCTTGTTTCACAACGTTCCCCGCTGCGTATTGATTCCGATGAATGATCCGTTATGGTGCATCCTCGCAAAGCAGGATTCACAGTTTCCAGCAGTAACATTAAGAAATCAATATCAATTTCCCAATAAGAGCAACCTATGACCCTACGAAGGTTGGGTGAGGAGGCATATTTTCTAATGTAGCTCTTAAATATATATTCTCAATGTGGCTTCTGAGTTGGCTAAATCTGAGTACCGCTGATCTAGATTGTAACCTTTGCAATCTATAGCCTCTCCCTTGGGTTGCGTGCAAATCTTGAAACTCATTTGTATCACTTCAACTTGTGTTTGTAATAATCAATGTTGTGAGTACACTCATCCAGCATCTTCTACCCTGTAATCCACAAGGCAAGTCGGGGTTTAATTTACCTAGTGGTTTTCTTTTCTTATTTTCATACAAATAGTGGTTGTCCTTTAGGGCTAAGAGAGTGATGCTGATACAGCATATTAGGCATAAAAGCAAACAATCTTCCTAAATTGGAGAACTGAGTGAGAGAGAGAGAGGGGGGGGGGTACACAACAAAATACATGGTCAAATTCCTTGTTTTTGCAAACTTACACTACTACTAATAGAACCTTTTCAGATCTTTACTCACTATTGGTTTCAGTTAGTACTTTCAGTTAGTATTGAGGAACTTTAACTTTAGCATGACAACTGTGACACAACGACAGATCATGAGCTACCTTTTAAGACATGTTTTAAATGTTTTTAGCTGCTTGAACAAATAAGCTAGCCTTGATAAACGTTGTTTGAATGTGTTAACAATATCTTGGTGGTCCTTTTAGTCTGTCCTTTATTCACAGAGAGAATTTCACAGGTAAGGTGTGTGTGTTTTCTGGATGTGTGTGTTTGAATGATAAAAACAGTTTAAACACAGTACAGGCTGTTAATTATAATGGGTATATTTTTTTCTTAATTTATGTTGCCGAGTGTTTGTTCCCACTGATTTCTTCAGTTCTAAACCAGACAGTTTCTCGGCCACGCTCGCATAGTAATTAGTATTTACTGATTTGTAATTGCTTGTTCAGCCTCATAGGGTGGTTTGTAATCACATTCACTTCCCTATAAATTAATTGTTTTTATTCATACTAGCGCTGACTAGATTGGGTAGTCTTCAATATGTTGTTCTGCACTGTTCCATATGGCTTTTCGTTGTGATGTGTTGTGCCGCTACATATTCTATAGTAGTGTGCTGTTTTGTTGTGCAATTTATTGTTGTCGTTATTCCATCTACTGTTTTTCACCATATTCCATTCTAATATATTGCTTTGTCAAGGATAATATTCATTGACAAATAGATAAGGGAGCTAAACGATAAATAAGTCTCTTAAAGAAAGGCACAGTTGTTCTCCCGAAGCCAAATAATATAGATTCTGTCTTGACCCAAACCGCCCTGTCCAAAGAAATCCAATTATCGGGCTGTTTTTAACAATTACTATGGTTCCTAAGTGAAAGTGAGGAGAAGGGAGATGGAACTTGAGTGAAGGAGAGAGGGGGGGAGAAAAACAGACCCCCCCCAGAAAAGCCAGCCAACGAGAAAGGGATGAAAATGCCCTATAATAGCCTGTCAGCAAATGCTAAAGGGTGGCTATTAGCGAAACGCCGCTTTGCAACTTCATCAATATTTCACAAGCATGTCAACGCCACGGCACCGGCCTCCTTCACAGAACTCTCTTGCACCCTCTCTCTCGTTCCACACAGCAGGGGGGTGTGTGTGTGTGGAAAAACCCGAACTATGATGAGAGGCAAAAAGCCACGGGTGTCCGGGACTCAAAAGCTTGGCTGGACCTTTTGTCTCTCTTTTTTTTCTTTTTTCTTGAGAACTACAGTATAAACACACACACACACACACACCCACACACACACACACACACACACACACACACACACACACACACACACACACATACATGTCCCTTTCTTGCATGTCTCCTCAGCCTTTCCTTGCATTCAGGGAAATTCCCATGTCTACCCTACAATAACTATGCTTCCATCAATTGGTTTTATATGCAAATTGTATGTGGTGAAGACAAAGAGCTGGATGAATACACCAAGTTTTCCTTAAAAAAACAAATACAAAACAAACAAACATAAATATCCCAAAAGGTTTGTTTTTGCTGGTAAAATTTCTGTGTATCAAGAAAGGGAGGATATGGCAAAGGTGATGGAAACAGGATTTTGAAATAAATGATGACTTAGGGCATTAAGTCGATAGCCATTTTTTCAAACAATACAATACTGCCCGGTGGCATGTCGGCACAGTGGTTAGCATGGTGACCTCACAGCAAGAAGGTCCTGGGTTCGAACCCCGGGGCTGTCTAACCTTGGGGGTCATCCCAGGTCGTTCTCTGTGTTCTGTCTGCATGTTCTCCCCGTGTCTGCAGTGGGTTTTCTCTGGGTGCTCCGGTTTCCTCCCACAGCCCAAAGACATGTAGGTCAGGTGACTCGGGCCTACTAAATTGTCCCTAGGTGTGAATGTGTCGGCTCTGTGATGGTCTGGTGGCCTGTCCAGGGTGTCTCCCCGTCTGCCGCCCATTGACTGCTGGGATAGGCTCCAGCATCCCGTGACCCAAATTCGGATAAGCGGTTTGGATAATGGATGGATGGATGGATAATACTGCCCATTGCATGTATCTGTCTTCGTCTTTCGACAGCATGAATATAACAGAAGGTGCAGCTGAAAGACACCTAGGATAAGTCCTCCGATGCAAAATAAGACTTGAACACCTTCCGCTTCTCTCCGCTGGGCGTTGACACTTGTTAGCTGCTGTGCTAGCCATTGTTAATGAGCAACCTTTACAGGTGCTTTTTGCAGACCTAGTCCTGTCACATGCTGCACACAGGGAGGCAGCTTGTAATACCAATTGATAGAAACACACACTGAGTCACATTTGCTTTAGTCAGCTTTAAAAATTCACTCAGGATTTGTGCTAGATTTAGATAGCTACGTGGCTAATGGTGCAAGCGCCAGTTTGCTCTCTTCCACCCAAACTGTACACTGCTCCCCCTTTGTCACTCTCTCACTGGGCCTGTCATCCACCCAAAAAAAAAACACAAACTGAGCCCCACTTGTTTTAGGGTTACTTACATTCTTTAAGCCTTATCGATTCGCCTGCAGCCACTTTGGGAGCAGGCCGCTTGCGGTGAAAGAGAGAAATTACCTGCAACACTGAGCAAATTAAACAGTCATTCGCCCCGAGCTGAAGTCTAGCTCAGCACAGCGACCAAGCAGCAAATCCAAATTTCCTGGTTTGCCTTGGAAAGGTGCCCTCCTTTCACCTCCCATTTCTCTCCCCTTTTCCACAACCCCAACCCCCTCTTTCTCTCCCATGAGGCAGATAAACACCCCCATTGGTAGGCCTTAACTCTGTTTATGAGGTTTGTCTCTTGGGGATCGAGGATAAAAGCGTCAATCCCTTCTAATTGGTCACACCTACGTGGAAGGGACATGGCAGGTATTATTGAATAGGCAAAGGGGCCTTTCATCAAATCGAATTACTGAACGGGCACAGCCATGGCCTCCTGATGCACTCCGTGAAATATGAACATTTACACCTCACCCATATACATACACATCACGCACATACACATGCAAACACGGATTGCAAAAAGCATCAACATGCAGACCCACTCGTGTTTGTCACTCACATGACTCACATTCTTATGCCACTCACACATACTACATGCTCACAGGCATGTGAGTGTGTGCTATTAGAAATATGCAGTTATAAACAAAGATGCATGTGGTCAAAAATACACAAGTACATGGGCAGACACATAGAGAGCTCATGTATGCATGAAAACCCCGGAAGCATATTTGCACAGACAAACAAACAATGGTCAACAAACAAGCGTAATCACAATACAACAACACACGCACACACACACTAACACACACACACACACACACACACACACACACACACACACACACACACACACACACACACACACACACACACACACACACACACACACACACACACACAAAAGCTCCCAGGACAAAACCAACCATCTGAAATCCAGCAGCGAGGACTCTGTGTCTATTTAACACTTTGGATGTGACAACACAATTGGAGCTGTGGGGAACAATAGAGTGAGTTGAGAGGGAAATTGAGGCTGATCCAAGCCTCTTACAGTGTAATTGATCCTCACACATGAATTACTATCAGATATGGACTCAATGGGCAGCTGTGGACAGCGTTTACTAGGAAACCACAGGCGAATTATTCGTATTTGGACAACCGTGTGTACAGTGCAGAGCAATTTAACTGGCACTTTTAGATCGTGTTCACAGGCAGCAGTGTGGCTCTGCATCTGAACATGATGCACCTTGACAGAAACCTGATGGCTGAAGAGATAGGGTTGGGCCATGTGGACCAAATCAAATATCACGCCATGTTTTTGACCCAATACCTCGATATCCACATTTTGATGATATTGCAGAGATGACTATTGGTGCCGTCACAAAATATTTACACAATGACAGCTGTGATAAACACTCATTAGTAATGTGGATATGATGTCCAAACAGGTAGAGACGAATTATCTAACAGTTGGAACAGTCCAATATGTTCAAAAAATGGCATTGCTTTACTGTAATGCAGCCTTTAAAACCAGGAAAATAGTACTTGCATCATATCACGATATTACGATATCCAAAATCCCAGATATCTAGTCTTATATCACCATGTCGATATAAGATTGATATATTGCCCTGCCCTACTGAGAGGTGATCCATCAATCAAATCCTCCTTTATCAGTTTTAACTGAGACTTCCCAAACCCTAACAGCCATTTTACAGAGCTATGGGCTACGTTAATTCAGGTTACCCCCAGACTTTTCTGACGTAGTCATAAATCGGGGGAACACCTACCAACTGAACTTCAGCAAATCACAGTGACCAAAAAAGTCATATAAATTGATTGTGGGTATTGAAATGGGCAACGTTTAAATCCTATTAAATCTCATCACATCTCATTATGCCATTACTATTCAGTTCTCATCTTAAAGAAAAGAGGCTATGTTCTCTCGGGGATCGTTAAACATTCACAGGAAAAGTGTGCAAATCGGGTGTCACTAATTAAAAGAACAGAAGGCGAATGATATCCCCCTCTTTCGAAGATGTTCACTCCTAAAATGAAGGTGGAAACTGAAAAGTAACATTTGAAAAATATCTGGTTTTTAAAATGCAGTCTCTCAGTTAGACATAGGCTGTTGGCAGACATAGACTGTGCAGCCCCAGTCTAACATTATACTTTCCAAGTTGAACCAATCCTAACTCGGTGTAGGCTAATCCAGTCCAACCTACATAGCGGGGGGGTTGCACAGCAGAAACTGCTGGTCGAGTCATCTGCTCACGGGGTTTGCAGAGGGAGGGTCTGCTACATGTCTAGATGCGGGGGGCTTGATTTGCTAAACGAGAACACCTGACATATAATCAGTAGCATAAGCAGCGACCTTGAATCAGCATCTTTAGCAGCAGCGGCGGCGGCGGCCTGCAGCAGCCTGCACGGCTCTGGACCGCGGTGCCCTTGCAAAGCTCCTGTGACAATTTAATGACGGTGTTGGGGGGGGGGGTGCTGGGAAAAGACATAAAAAGGGCAGAGGAGAAAGGGAAAGAAGGGATTCAAATCTACCGCATAAGGCAAAGTTATATATATAAAAAAGGCCTAGATCACTGGTTTGTTAAATTGATGGCAAACTTGGAATAACAGAGCTTTTGCATTAAGGTTGCGGCCAGGACCCGGATTACTGGGTTCTTCTGAGCCATATTTCATGCTTCATTATGCTTTTGTTATACCTTACCGGTGACTATACTGTGAGGCACCTCAACGTGTGGCTGCACTCAATTAATCTCCTGTCTTGACATGAAATTCACTGTGGTTTATCAGTTACTGTTTAATGTATAGTTTATGCATCAATTAGCGGTCTGGGAAACGTGTCAGTGTTCTGTTCAATGACAATCAATGCCATTAGCAAGGTTCCTAACTCTCATTTACTGAATGATCACGTTTATTGGGTGTTAAATAATAGCATTATGGACAATCTTCTTCCAAAAGATGCCTATATTAGCGGCTATCAAGAATGTAAGCACTGTATTATATTGCAGGTGTTTTTCATACCGTGCCTTGCGGCTGGAGCAAAAGCCTTTATTTCACTAAAATAAATTGTATTGTCAATCCAGTTCACCGAGCGAGACACAAAAGCATGGGTGGCTGCTGTGGACTCATTTCACCGATGAGCGATGTCTCCACGTTCCCTTTTTGATTTCGATTGGCTGATGAGAATGCCGGCTCATCTATAAAATAGCATTTTGTCTGTTATGCACCGATGCTGTTTAAAAGTTAATAAATTCATCGTGTAAAAAAAAGGCTGCCCTGGGAGCCCAGAATACACATCATCTGTCTCCAGCTGATGCAGAAAATGTGCATTGACTTGCGTACACAAGAACGATGTTGGACTTCCTGTCAAACCTGTAAACAGCAAATGGCTGGCGCACACATAGTTAGAGGTCGTAGCAAGTCCCTTATACAAGAACACTGGAACTGTGTGTTGTTTTGATGTTGTGGGGATACCCGTATGGTCACCCTTAGTCTTGGGTTGGAGCGGAAATGCTGTGCAAATGATGTCATGATGCTCCAGTGCTCAGATGAGCCGCTGCTTTGAGAGATGCTGTGTGTTCCCTGCAAGGCAGATTCAAAGCACGGTGATTTATACATGCAGAGGAAGTGCAGAAAAGTAAATATGCTTATTACCCAAAGCAGAAAATGCCTTGATATCCTATTAATAATCTTAACTGAAAAGGTCAATTGCCATGCGTAAAATATCATTAACCATATCCACACTTAAATTCATTTTATACAACAATTGAGCAATTAGGGGATGTCTGGTCAGCCTTGTTGCTCGTTCAAGTTGGATGAAGCCCTCTAACAATGAAATATGAAAACTCTTACAGGAGCAGCAGTTTTAGACTAAACAATGAATTAAAGTGAGATGTTAATTCAGGAGAGTTGTACAAGGCAGCTGGGCCACTAACTCTCCCTGTGGCTCTTTCAGTGTTGATGAAAAGCTATTCAGAAGTGGGCTTTTGTAGTGCCAAACTGCACTAAATGACAAATTGCAGGAATTTGACAATTTGTTTATAAAAAATATTTCGCCTGGAGGCTTAAATTTTTAGATACTACAAAGAAGAAAAAAATAACTAATCACCATTAAAAAAAAAGTCAGTTACGTTTTTCCAACACACTCATAGCGACTACTGCTTCTAAAAGGAAGTTTACACATCGGCCTGATGCATAACAGCTCCGCACCACACAAGGCAGACACCTCCATTATACCACCGCTATAGCAGAAAGATCACAATGTCTTGCTAATCATATACAGCTTTCAGTTTTTCAGCCAAAAGAAACCAAAATTTTAGTGTGTAGTTACTCGATGAGGTAGCTTCAGCACCACCCAGAGCGGACGGCTCCACCAGATTTAAACACCCTGGACAGCTCCCTGAACGATGCCGCAGCTGCAGCAGCAGCAGCAGCAGCAGCAGCAGCAGCAGCAGCAGCAGCAGCAGCAGCAGCAGCAGCAGCAGCAGCAGCAGCACACATGGCTGTCCTCCTCCTTGTAACACAAAACCTCTCACTGCTATGACAGCAAAGTTTTGCAAGGATGCAAAAAAAAAATACTGTTCCTCTCCTTTCTCTGTGTGTTAAAATGCAGCGAATATACTAACTAAAATGTAGAAAGGTCAAGACAGAAAGTGAACATGTGCATGCATGCATGCTAGCGTGCGTGCATGCACACACACACACATGCGCGCGCACACACACGACGTAATCCATCTGACTACATGTTGCAAGTAAAGGAATAGGATGAGGAGAAACATGAATCGATATTAAAATACATACAACACATTCGGATAGCAGCTAGCTAGCTAGCTAGCTAGCTAGCTAGATAGATAGATAGATAGATAGATAGATAGATAGATAGATGAAATTTCCTCTTACATGTCAGCTTGGGCATTTTGAAGTACCTGTGCTGGTGATGGGGAGGGGGGCATTCAGGTATTCACACCAATTCAACACAAATCTTAATTGTTACAGTGAGAGGCAAAGAAAGGGGTAGAAGAAAGCGAGGCGTGACAGGGAAAGGAAAGTGGGAGAAAAGTTACAGGGGGCACAAGGAGACATACAGAAATCTAAAAGAGACAAGCAGTGACCCATTGAGGGGAAAGGAAAGCAATATTTCCACAAAGAAAATGGGTGTAAGAGGGAGGTGGAGGAGGGTGGCAGTTGGAGGGAGACTAAGTGTGAGAGTAAGTGGGTGTGTTGGGTAGGGACTTGACCCTGAGGGGCCATCAGCCAAAGCGGAGTGGCGGAGAGGGGCAAAGATGAGATGGAAGAGCAGTTTAGTCAGAAACTGAAATGAGACCTCCTCACCCTCTTGGTAAATACTTGGTTGGGCCTCCCTAATCTCTCTAAACCCTCTGAGTTCCCACAGAGGAGCTCATACACTGGGCCCTTTGCTACATTTACACCTCTCGCTTATTCTCTTTCCTTTTTATTGCTCTCTCTCTCTCTCTCTCTCTCTCTCTCTCTCTCTCTCTCTCTCTCTCTCTCTCTCTCTCTCTCTCTCTCTCTCTCTCTCTCTCTCTCTCTCTCTCTCTCTCTCTCTCTCTCTCCTTCTCTCTCTATTCAATTACCCTTGGTAATATTGGAGTTGTGCCAATACTAATTAAAGATCCAATTCTGTAAATTCAGGTTAGTCCTCTGAGATTATTATTATGGAATAAGAGGGTTATTGGGTCATTGGGAGGGTTATGCAAAAAAAACATGAATTTGCTTTTATTTCAGAATTCTGTTTCTATTCCTTTATGATATCCTCTTTCAACTTTCAGCAACCGAACACTTTAGCCAATCCCTTACACAAAAAAAAAAAAAAAATCATTCGCCGTTAAAATTGATATCTCAAGGTGCTTTTTTTTTTAGTCTTTCTATTCCTCTTTCAATATATTTTGCGAGGACAAACACTGCAAAACAAACCGAGGAAAGAGTTGCTGTGTTTAAAAGCAACAGAGGGCATGAAAGCCAGGCACAGTGATGAATGCACAATTTGGATGCAAAGTTGTGATCATAAACTTTTCATTTTTCTCAGCTCTGAAAAATATGCATGAACACACACACACACACACACACACACACACACACACACACACACACACACACACACACACACACACACACACACACACACATACACACACACATACAACCATCACTGAATTATTCACCACCTGTGAAAATGGTAACAAATGGTAACTATGATAAAATGAGTCACACCAAAACTACCAGACGAACCTTGCTGGGTGGGACATTCAGCAACCCAGCATGTTACACTGTAATTACACATTTATCAAACACTCTCATTTGTGTACGTGATGTGTTTGTGAACATTTTTTAATCATCTTTAATTACATGTTCTCATCTCATCATCAGCCGCAGCCGCTTCTCCGGGGTTTGGTCGCGGTGGCAGTAAGCTAAGTAGGGTTCTACAGACTCCCCTCTCCCCAGCAACACCCTCCAGCTCCTCCTGGGGGACCCCAAGGCGTTCACAGGCCAGACTGGACATGTAGTCCCTCCAGCGAGTTCTGGGTCTACCCCGGGGTCTCCTCCCAGTTGGACGTGTCCAGAAAACTGCCAAAGGAAGGTGCCCAGGAGGCATCCTAATCAGATGCCTGAACCACCTCAACTGGCTCCTTTCGACGCGAAGGAGCTGCGGCTCTACTCCGAGCTCCCTCCGGATGTCCGAGCTCCTCACTTTATCTCTTAGGCTGAGCCCAGACACCCTACAGAGGAAACTCATTTCAGCCGATTGTATCTGTGATCTCACCCTTTCGGTCTCGACCCAAAGCTCATGACCATAGATGAGGGTTGAAACAGAGATTGACTGGTAAATTGAGAGCTTTGCCTTCCGGCTCAGCTCCCTCTTCACCACAATGGGCCGGTACAACATCCGCATTACTGCTGATGCTGCAGCAATCCGCCTGTCAATCTCCTGCTCCATCCTACCCTCACTCATGAACAAGACCCCGAGATACTTGAACTCCTTCACTTCAGGCAACAACTCATCCCCAACCCAGATGAGTTTGTGGGTTTTTAATTACATATAAAAAAAAATCATATCTAAGCTTTCGGTGATAACATCCTCAAAAATTGTTCATTGCTAGTCATTTATAAGGTCAAAGCTTGAAATAATGGTCTTATCCATCAACAAACTTCTCTTATTTACTACGCCACGAAACAGTTCTCTCAGTTCTTTAACAGGCAGTTCTTAACAGGCAGTGTTGGCTGCTGTTGAAGCCGTGTGCATGGAGCTTTGCAGAGCTGTGTGACCGCTGGCAGGGTGTGCACAGGGCTCTGCAGCCCTCCTACCACCAGAGACTCACCAGCCGAGGATGCGAGGCTCGAGTACAGCCAGTTTTGGATAGGGATTATTTTGCCTGGCAAATTACCAAGGCCTCTTCTCAACTTTTTGAAATCACAAGTCTTGCTAAATTTCCAACATCACGTGGAGGTAACTTGTAAAGATAACCTGCTCATTGTTTAGTGTGTGACACACAGAAAAGAGGAGTGAGAGGCCACCTCCTCTCCATCACCTTTCTCTCCTCCACTTCTCTCTGCTGCCTACGAGATGACATTTACTAGCCCGTGCTGCTGTTCACACGGGACGGTGATGAATTATTGACTGAACCGCTTTGCTGCCTAATTTATCTAACAGCTTCCAATGATGCTCCCCTCTGCATATCTTGATTACTTATTACCACCATATCTGCTACTCTCCAAAAAATGCTCACAAATGGATGTGTGTGCGCATACATATGAGCCCATATATACACACACACACTGTGTGACTCTCAGTTTGTGAGTTGCTATTAAATGGACTGCATCTCCATAGTGCTTTCTACTCAGCAGAGCACTCACAGCGCTTCATGGTTAACGCCTCACGTTCGGCCATTCACAAAACACATGCACACATACCCCCAACGGCACAGCCTGACATGCAAGGTGCCAGCCTGCTCATTGGAAGCCACTTGGAGTTGTGCCTTGCTTAAAGACACTTTGACAGGCGTCCAGGCAGTGTGGCGGTCCATTCTGTTGCCCACAAGGGGCTCGCCGGTTCGAATCCCCCGTGTTACCTCTGGCTTAGTTGGGCATCCCTAGACACAATTGGCTATGTTTGTGGGTGGGAAGCCAAATGTGGGTATGCGTCCTGGTTGCTGCATTAGCACCCCTTCTGGTCGGTTGGGGTGCCTGTTCAGGGAGGGGGAACTAGGGGTAATAGCGTGATCCTCCCACACACTGTGTCCCCCTGGTGAAACTCCTCACTGTCAGGTGAAAAGAAGCGGCTGGTGACTCCACATGTATGGGAGGAGGCATGTCGTAGTCTGCAGTATGCAGACCGGCAGAGGAGGTGGAGCAGTGACCGGGACGGCTCGGGAGAGTGGGGTAATTGGCTAAGTACAATTGGGGTGAAAAAAAGGGGGGGGGGACACGAGGTAAGATGACGCCGGGGTAACCAGCAACCTTCCAATTGCTGAACTAACCTCCCTACCTCCTGAGCCACTGCCACCCCTACTTATTCACTGCAGTTTTATCAAATTGATCTGTCTGTCCAAAGAAAGTGAACACATCTACTATTCCCTCCTTTCCATATTTCCCCCCTGTCCAACTCCCCTTTGCTCCGCAAACACAAAACATTTTCTCTCGCTGTTTTCTACGTGTCTTTCTTTGTCCAGCTCATTCCCTGTCTCTCTATCTGTCTCACCCCACCGCTCAGCAGGGCGGTCAATCTGTCGCTTTCTATCATTTTCCTTCTCTTTCTCTCCGGCTCCTTTACCGCCGATAGATCCTGAGGAGTATTTCAACACTTTTTCAACACCTTTCTCGCCAGCTATCACAACTTATTTACGCCCTCTCCAGCGCTCACACCATTCAGTTGCCATTGGCACAGACATGAATCCTCACAGCAGATCAGACCCCAATGCATCACCCAACAATAACAATACCCCCCCTGCCATCTTTAAGAGAAGAACAGGAGAGACGTGGAAATGGATAGTTCAGTGTATAACGTCAATGAGACAGAGAGAGGGATGAAAGAGGAACAGAGACGTAGCGCAGAAAAGAGACAGAGAGTCGACGGCTCGGTGAGAAGTTCACTAATAGGAGTTACACAAGTTGATTTATGTTTGAATATTTTGTCTCAATTTTTGCTGATTTTTATTTGCATCTCTTCAAGCTTTCATTGGTTTCGATGGATATAACCCAGTGTTGAATTTGACCTAAAGCTGCTATGTTTAGAATTGTTATGCGATTGTGTCGCCATCAAATATGTACCGCTAAAGTGACCACTTATACCATGTTTACTTATTAAAGAACTAGAATAAAAGCAAAAGCATGAAGTCAAAAGAAGCCAAAGAATGCCACCAAAAACAAACAAATGTTCACTGTCCTTGCTACTGAATCAGCATGTTGCTATTGTTACATAGCAAATCTGTGGCCAGCACATGAATTTGGAACAGTGATTAAACTTTAGCCAAACTACGTGTTAATTATATGTTTTTTAACGCTCACCCTGCAGCCAATCAGGGGCCAGTATTCTCCATGACTGTGGTACAAGTTGTCATTGCACATGTTCATCTGCAGAAAAATGAGACAATCATGACAAAAACTGATTTATTCTATGTTTAGTTTTCCCTCAGTGTCCTGGGCTTGAAACCTTGCAAATATTGCCGTACTGCTTTACATGGCAGGATGCAGTAATGCTTTTTGTTTTTTTGGGGGGGGGTTTTCCATTTGGATAACTCGGTTCCACTAACGTTTGGGGCTCACGGTCTATGGTCACATTTGACTATCTCCATTAGCAAAGCAAGTACCTGTTTGCTGATACAGCTAAATAAACTATACCCACACACCCAACCCCAGACATGGCTAACACTGGTCCAGAAAGAAATATTACAAGGCTTCAGTGAAACAACTCAATATATACTCATTGGTATTTCCCTTAAAATGTTTTGGAGAAAGGAAACCAACTCAACATCGTTCTTGAACCTGCTCATCCATCGGAGCTCTTGGCAATGAGTAAACATCCAGACAAGAATTGATTTTAATTTATTTACTCTCATTTTCGATTGTGCCTATCACTCTCCTCTTTTACGTCCTAGCCTTCTCTGATAGAGGCATCTTCTTTCTTTTTCTTCTTGAGGTTTCTGCTATCCTCACACTGTCCGCCACATTGACTATCCATAACTTCAGTGATAGCAAGCAATGACGTCATTTGGTTAACAACACTCGCATCCTGCTGTGTGACCCCAGGACATGGCAGTCATATAAGGTTAGGTTTAGGTGTTGGGTTGGGGACGGTGAATTTCAGATGTGGGTTTGGCTATGGTTAAGATTGGAATTAGCATCTGGGGCGTGGCTGAAAGAGCACGTTTTAAGGGCAGGGTCGCATAATCTGTCGGGTCACAGATTTTGGTGCAACAGCATCACTAGCCGCGGGGTTTCAAGCCCCTAGACAGGGTGAAAATTGAACGCAGAAAAAAACACAAGTGTCTCACTTTTCTGCAGATGAACTTATGTGCGATTACAAGATACTCGAGGATGAAAAAAAAATCAAAGAAATTCTACATATAGCGGCTTTGATGAAATTGGCACAATGAAGTCTCATCAGAAAAATATCAGTTAAAAACTCCTATATGGTATGTTTACTGTGGCACAGACTTCATTTTTTACCATCCTAACTGTAATGACACAGACACACATATTAGGGCAGAGAATATATTGGTGAATTCAAATAAAACACTATTTTTTGACTGAATTGAATTCCCACTGCTCCTAGCTACACAGCTAGGATGCGTTAAATGCAGAATGTAATTTCCCCATTGGGATCAATAAAGTATCTCAAACAAAAATCACCAATATTGATAATGTGACGATATTTTGGAGATGCCTATTTTCAGTTTTGTAAGATATAAATACAAAAACATTTTGAGAAATGCTCATTAGTAATGCGGACACGATGACCACGGACATAGAGGTGTTCTTAGTTCTTTTCTCTCTGCTAAAATTATACGTCCAATAAATTCAGATTTTAATTCAACAGTGAAATTGTTTGACACTGCCTGAAGCTGGTTTACTCTGGTTTTCTCAGCAACTCTTAGTATGAACCTGATTCTGCCAAACAGCGGACACAATTGCAAATAGTTGGACGCTGGTTTGAGAACATGGAGGGACATGGAAACTGAGTTATAGGAAACATGAGCTACTGATAACACTATGTTTTGTTTTTCAAAGCCTGGATACACATTCTCAAATCTCCGTACACATTTGCAAATCTGGGTAGACATTTTCAGTAATATGGTCTTATTTGATTCCCATACTACTTGGCCAAAACCTAAGGATCGAGTGTGATATTACGCTCGAAATGCCAGTTGACGAGGCAATAAATCACTTTTTCAGAATTAATTAATTGAGCTGCTGCTTACAGTTTATGTCACTGTATCACAACATTGTAAAATCACTCGTGCTTGTCCCCGACATTATGCCGTCCGCCATTTTACTGCCCACACCGAGTAGGTAGGCCAAATACGTATTTCTCCCACTGCTTTTACAATATAAATGATAGTGAAGTAATGAATTGCACATATGCAAGGGATTAACATATTTGCACAGAAAAATTCTTAATAGAAAAAGCATGCAAAACAGTCAAACTGCACAGCCCCGTAAAACTGTTCTAGGAGAATGAAGAAGTACGAGACAAAGCTAGAATAGAGTAGAAAGTGGCTGAGCCCACCACCCTCCCATCGGACAACACCGGTCCCAGATTTAAACCAGCCAGTCAGTGAAATCTTTCCATTTCTGTGGAGTTTGCCTTAGGATGCTGAAAGCATGACTTGTGTGGGTTTGGACATTTGAAAAAAAAATAAGCCGATGGCCTTGCTATGTTGCCTGGCAAGCTTTGCCAATGTCAGACCGAGTATTTGGCTCCATTACAAGACATAAAATATGTTGTTTTCTGGGGGCCCTGATCTAAAAGGCCTCTCAGGGGTGCTGTAAGGTGAAATCAATCCTGTGAGATTGCCAGTGTCAGTGCCATGCTTTACTGTTTTTGAGTTGCTGAGCGCCAAAAGTCATTTACAGTTGGTAAGTTTTACTTCTCATCCCGGTTGACATGCAGCGCTTCGGAAATCCAAGAGCACTGCCCTGAAATCACAGTATATACCTGTGGAAACTTCTTCGGGATTTCTTTGTAGGGAAGGTTTCCGGGGCCCAGCGGTGAGGAGGTGCAGCAGAACTCAAGCTTTGAAACCCTTCAGTCTCAATGCAAAGTGTTTCACGTTTTCCCTCTAAGAGTAGTAAATATCTCAACTTGTACCTAACAAACAATGTGGAAAGCTTTGAAGAAAAGTTGACATTACCCTTTCTTTTAAATTGAATAATCTTTCAT
Organism: Lampris incognitus; assembly: GCF_029633865.1. Lineage (NCBI taxonomy): Eukaryota > Metazoa > Chordata > Actinopteri > Lampriformes > Lampridae > Lampris > Lampris incognitus. The sequence goes on along the minus strand of NC_079223.1, from coordinate 22,178,897 downwards.
TCTACGATAAAATGTCAATAGTGTGCTAAATCTACATCAAGAAAAAAGGTAAAGGGCATTTTGTGTATTTGCAGGGTATCCAAAGTCTGAGTCAATATTAAAAACTCAGAGGCGTCCAGGTAGCATAGCGGTCTATTCCATTGCCTACTAACACAGGGATCGATGGTTCGAATCCCCATGTTACCTCCGGCTTGGTCGGGCATCCCTACAGACACAACTGGCCGTCTCTGCGGGTGGGAAGCTGGATGTGGGTATGTGTCCTGGTCGCTGCACTAGCTCCTCCTCTGGTCGGTCGGGGCGCCTGTTCAGGGGGGAGGGGGAACTGGGGGGAATAGCGTGATCCTCCCATGCACTACCTTCTCCTGGCAAAACTCCTCACTGTCAGGTGAAAAGAAGCGGCTGGCGACAACACATGTATCGGAGGAAGCATGTGGTAGTCTGCAGCCCCCCCCCCACGCGTTGGCAGAGCGGGCGGAGCAGTGACTGGGATAGCTCGGAAGAGTGGGGGTAATTGGCCGGATACAATTGGGGAGAAAAAGGGGAAAAAATAAACTCGGATTGAAGATTGAATGTTCCACAAAATGTTTTTTCTCCTCCTTCCGTTTCTCTTGAGATATTCCACATTTATAGATAAGGAAACCACTGCATCAGCACAGAAGGTTCCAGACTCTCAAGGACACCAAGGAAAATGGGAGAGAGGAAAAGAAAGAGGGAACGAGAGGATGAAATATCAAATCAGTTTGATCTTCTGTAAATGTTCTACGAAATGATATTCATAAAAACTGACTAAAATATCCTCCTCCTTTTCATTACGGTATCTGACCAGGATATTGAGAGGCTTCGCTGCCTCGTGTACGCTGTAAATCAAATTGATTTCATGAAGAACTCACATGATTGTTTTATAAAACAAATAGCTTGAAGCAAGAATTCTCGAGAAAGGAAGGGAGCTACACAAGCCGCTGATTTTTGACAACTTGGAGGAGCATGTCCCTGACAAGCTTGCATTAACTACTTTATCATTCACAGTATAACTGGTATGAGTCACCATAAAATGTGACCTGTATCCAGCTAGCTTGTCTGGATAAGGAACAATGCGTGCTAAAGTGCGGTGTAGATGCAAACACCGTGTACTATGTTCAGATTGTGATCTGATCTGCCAGACCACCTCTGCAGGTCAGCCAGGTGTATAAATGCAATCCCTACAGTCTGATCACATTGGCGAGAATGTACCGCCCCGAGGATAGAAACATCACCCCCGCAGCCAGGAGTTATACTTATTTCAGGTCATGTCGCAGGTTGTCATTTACTCAGACTCAGCTAACTTTTTCATGAACTACTGCCGCCACAGTAAATATTCACTGTAATTACACTCACACCAGTTACAAATACCACCACAGCAACAACAAAAGTCTGCATACAAGTAATTCTTTCAAAAAGAAAAAAACCCAATATTTTTTGTTTGACCATTTTTTTAATGACAATAAACACTATTTTTTCACATATTCACTTTCTTTGCACATTGTTGGCAGAAGATGCCTGGTGTAGATGCAAAGAGGATGGGGTGTTTTGACTGCTCCTTATCTAGATAACACGTGCAGATAGAAACCACATGATAATACCAGGTGTGACTGGGGTATTGCAGGCCCAAGCTCCTCTTATTATTCTTATTACTCCCTGTATTTCAGTTCTACTGCTGGTTCTGTGTTAGTAGTTTACTGACCACAACAGGTTAACACATTTGCCATATTTGGCAACTCTGTCTGAGGCATGGTGCCATCGGCCAAGCAGCCAATCAGTGTGAAACATGACAGACAGATTGAGAGAACATTTAATCCAAATACACACACAAGCCAAAAACACCCATTGTAGTGCTGTGGTCAGTGTCTCAAAATGAGCTTGGATATAGTAGGAAACTCACAAAAACAAAAATGGAGCACAGTTTTCAATTGCCTTGCTTTCTGCTTCTGTGGGTGGCAGTGCTCTTAGTGGGACATTGCCGAGCTGCGGCTAGCGCTTTGGTATTGTTAGTTTTTTCTGTAAGAGTGGTTGGTGAGTAGTATGTGTTTTTGAAAAAAAAATGTTTCAGTATATGTCAAGAGTTTGTTTCAATGACACATCGTCATTTGTTGTTGTAATTAAGTGCACAAATGTTGCCACTGAAACAACGATTTACAAACATTAACACACGGGCAAACACTCTCATGCATGCCACTTAGAGGAGCCAGAACATGAGATATTCTAAACGATAGATAGATAGAGACATAAATATATAGATAGATAGATAGATAGAGAGAGAGAGAGAGAGAGAGAGAGAGAGAGAGATAGACCAACAGACAGCCAGACAGCCAGACAGACAGACAGACAGATAGATAGATAGATAGATAGATAGATAGATAGACAGACAGACAGACAGATGATAGACGGACGGACGGACGGACGGACGGACGGACGGACAGACAGACAGACAGACAGACAGACAGACAGACAGACAGACAGACAGACAGACAGACAGACAGATAGACAGATAGACAGATAGATAGATAGATAGATAGATAGATAGATAGATAGATAGATAGATAGATAGATAGATAGATAGAGACAGACAGATGATAGATAGATAGATAGATAGATAGATAGATAGATAGATAGATAGATAGATAGATAGATAGATAGATAGATAGATAGATAGATAGATAGATAGATAGATAGATAGATAGATAGATAGATAGATAGATAGATACTGTAGACAGACAGACAGACAGACAGACAGACAGACAGACAGACAGACAGACAGACAGACAGACAGACAGACAGACAGACAGACAGACAGACAGATAGATAGATAGATAGACAGAGACAGACAGACAGACAGACAGACAGATAGATAGATAGATAGATAGATAGATAGATAGATAGATAGATAGATAGATAGATAGCGCTATATGACTATGTATGAAATTATCTTAGTGAGATGAATTTGCTGTGTTGTTGTCTTCTTTAGTGAAGCTCTACTAGACTTTAGCGTGTTTACTTCCTTTCGCCATGTAATAAACAGTGTGCTCACACAACATAACCAGTGATGGGTGTGTGGATGGTGTGGCGGTCTATTCTGTTGCCTACCAACATGGGGGTTGGCGGTTTGAATCCCCGTGTTATCGCCGGTTTGGTCGGGCATCCCTACAGACACAATTGGCCGTGTCTGTGGGTGGGAGGCCAGATGTGGGTATGTGTCCTAGTCGCTGCACTAGCGCCTCCACTGGTCAGTCAGGGCGCCTATTCAGGGGGGAGGGGGAACTGTGATCCTCCCATGCGCTACGTCCCCCTGGCGAAACTCCTCACTGTCAGGTGAAAAGAAGCGGCTGGTGACTCCACATGTATGGGAGGAGGCATGTGGTAGTCTGCAGCCCTCCCCGGATTGGCAGAGGGAGTGGAGTAGCGACCGGGATTGCTTGGAAGAGTGGGGTAATTGGCCAAGCACAATTGGGGAGAAAAAAAGGGGGGGGGCTGTGATGAAGATCTTGGGTCATGTTAGATCTTAGGTCAGCTCCTGGCAGTTGAATAATAATACACAATACAATTTATTTTCTTCGAGAACATGTTGAAACTACAACTTTTGGGATTCGACGGGTGGTTTTGAAACCCATGTTTCTTAACAATTTAGGAAAATTTGGGAACATGTAAGGTACTTACATAAATCATATAAGGTATAAGGTATAAGGTTTTTTAGGTTAACCAAACTTCTTTTGCAAGAGTGTGTCAAAGGCTGAAATATTAGTTTGGTTTGGGCTACGACCCAAAAAATACTGCGGTGTGAAAAACAAGTTTTCTTTATTCATCTTTTTTTCTAGATTTTTTTCTAGTGCATGCCTTCCCCTTATCCAGTCTTTATCTGCCACTCCTATTATTCTTTTTTCCTTATCTCCCTTTCCCGCTTTCGCTCTGTTGTTTTTCTCCTTCTCTCTCCACCCTCACGCTCCTCTCCCTTCGGTCTCCATTAAAGGGGAGGCTGCGATAGATGGGGAAGGGAGCGGGAGAGCACCTCCGTCAACAACTGACTCACAACAGGAAACAGCTCTCAGCTGGACGCTCTGACCTCAACTCTGCATGAAGACCCGAGTGCATGCACATACACATTTCCATACATGAAAACCCACATTCGGGTTATTCACCTCTACTTCGGGTTAATTTGCAACCTTTCAAAAATTGCAAAATTAGCTGTACTTTTCCATAAATTGTGAGGTCAAGAGTCGAGATAAGAGCGGTCAAGTTAAGTGTGGAAAATTGTCAAGCTAAATAACGAATATAAGCTCTCTGCACCAGGCCATCCTGCTTCCTATCAGCCGGTTGTTAGAGTTTGATGTCCAGTGGTGATCCATTAAAAATAACCTTTACCACTAAAAGGACCTGTTTTGCTGCAATTTAAATCACTTCAAAACCACACGTCAGCCAGATGCTGTCTCGCACAAGCTAGCCGGCCAGAGGAGTTACAGAAAACGCTGCTTCACTAGCGCATTCTGTGTAATGACGACAGATTCACCGACTGGAGCATTGTGTCATTACATCATAACGCTCATATACTGGCTGGTAGAGACAGCAGTACTCAAAAAGTCACTTCAGGAGTAGGAAACACCCCCCGCCCCCCCCCCACACACACACACATACACACATATGATGTGGTCAGCTATAGCGAGACAAATGTAAATTGACTTATCTCTAAACAATTATCACCACTGACAATGTTGTACCAATACAAAAAAATGTACTTTATCTGGTTAGCATGAGCAGAAAACCAGCTGGTAGTTTTAAAGGTTACTCATATCCCCAATTCAATTAAAAACAAAAGAATTTAGAATGCATTTCTTAAGTATACTGCAAAATTCACACGGGACCGATGCTATAACTGTGATGCCGTTCTCCTTGAAGTTGACTATATTTCCTAGAGAATAGAAAGAGAAAAATAGCTTTTACAATGAAGGACAACTATAAGGGGGAGGGGGGGGGGTGCACCAAAAGCGTGTGTGTGTGTGTGTGTGTGTGTGTGGAGGGTGGGTCTTTTGGGACCTCTCCAACCTCAGTATATATCATATTATCTCTGTAAGATAATGGTGGGATCTTTCAAATGCAGAGAAAAAGCTGCAGCAATGTTTTTCTATGACAATCCTTAACTGGGTGGATTGAGTAGGACCTCTTATTCAGCTCATATATCTTAGTCTTTTTTTCATATTCCTTTGATTTCTCTAAATAAAGATGAGACCTAAATTAATAAATAAGCTGAAGTTACACTTCCATACATGTTAATTAAGGGGATTCAGGATTCAGAGGGATTCTATTACACTGCACTTTTGTTTGTGTCACCGAGGCCACTCTCTCCAACGCCTTTCTTGCAGTCACACGACAGTAACTGCTTCTCTGGGCGCCATTTCTCTCAGCTTCCCTTCCAGCACCAGAGGACCCCTGCCTCGGCCGCCCTGCCTGTACTTTGCTCTCTATATCTCGAGACCAGCAGGGAGGGCATACAGAAGAACCTGCAGGATGTTTTAAGCCCCCATAAATCCCCTGACATTTGGACACCCGGCCCACACCGCCGCCGCTGCAGCCTGCAGGGAGGTGGGGAGATTTGTGTGCTGTGTTTCTCCACCTAGGGGAATCGGGAGACATGATGAATTGGCCCGCAATGCCAAACTGCGACCAAATACATCAAAAGACCCACCATTGCAACACAGCAGCTCAAACACTGGGCTCGGTAGGTCTGAGGGAGGGAAGTTGGTCTCCCTCACAGGTCAGGTGGAAAGCTCACTGCGCTCCCTCACCTGCACCACCCAACTTGTTAAAAAGTCAACTCCTAAATCATAATCCAATTTAGTTTGCATATATTGATACCTATTTATGTTTGTTTGTTTTTGATTTTTTTAAAAATACACATCATAGTATCATCATCAGCAGCAGTCCCTCGGGGTCAAGTATGACTGTCCTTTAGGACGCCTGTGTGTGACAGCTTTTTACATGGAGTGGCTGAGGCATCTGCAGCCACCACAAGGTCCTTGGCAGGGGGTGGCCAGAGTCCATTGGCATGGAGAACCAAGACGATTGGGGACCATCCTATGTTGCAGCCTTCATCCACCTTCATTGCCGTTGTGACCTGGAGACATCTTCCACCAGTTCTGCCGTTGAGGTCTTTGCTGGATCGCACTTCCTCTGGAACATCCTCCTTGACCTGTCCGCCTTGGGTGACCCTACCAGGAGCCAAGCTCCGGACGGCATAGCTCTTGGGATCATTGGTACGTGCAAGCTTCTGCACCACAGCAAGGTGGCGATCCAGGAGAATCATCATAGTATGCTATTTATATAAGCTGACACCATGGTATACTTGGTGTCAGTTTTCTAACCCTTGCTTTTTCTGAGGTTCACTTTCTGGTGTCAGATGGACAGACAGCCTCAAATACACAAATAGGAGAGTACTACCTAATTAATTCCTGATATATATATAAATATATTTAATCAATCCAAACCAACTGTGACTGAAAGGAGGGAGTTAACAATATGATCTTGCGTTTGTTTTGCATTGATATTGTAGCAGTGCTTGCAAGTTTTATAAGATTTATTTTTCAATCTATCTACGTTTAGAGGTAAGGTTAGTTTCACAGCCTATTGGAGTTTATAGTGTTTCTCCTCAGAAGCTGGGGTATGGTAACTGGCTGCAGCCCTGTTTGTTCATTATGCCTTTTCTTTCTGATTCCTATAACACACGTATAGAATGTAAACATTACGATATGATACTTTACCCTCTCCTACTCTGCTGTACCCAGATCTGCAGGCTACCAAACAGCAGAAAATTGCACACACATGCACATTTGCACTATACACACCGTCTCAGATATGCACATGTACATGCACACACACACACACACACACACACACACACACACACACACACACACACACACACACACACACACACAAAACACTACTATGAATTTCAAAGTTGAAATTCTGTATTGTATCTTCAAGACAACATGCCAAACATTTGCTTTTTTTTCCTATCAATCTTAACTAATATTGATATAGAAGACCTCCAACACATCGAACTCTACAGCATCAAAAATAATAAGGATTAAAAATTAAAACACACATGGCAGGTCAGTTTCTGTCTCAATGAATTTACCAACCACTGTTCTGCCGACGAGGTTGTAGCATATGGATTACTATTGCAAACTGTTGTCTTCTCTCACACGTCTTTCCTCTCTCACTAAATGATATCTCCTTTCTCTTTTTCTGTGTGTGAATGGTGTGATGTGAGTCTCCCTTGTGTGCACATGCAGTCTGTCCTCCTCCCAGGTCTCCATGGTGATGGTGGTCACCACCTGGACACTGTTTGGCATCCCCTTCATCACATTTTCTTTTTGTAAATCTTATAAATCCATATAATGTTGTTATCCTGTTTTATGTTATATCCTTCTCTTACTAAGATGTGTGACTATTTTTTTTTACATGGTGATGCTGGTTGTGTGGCTCGGGTCCCTGGGCTGTTCCAGTGGCATCTGGACACCGCCTGGCATCCTCCTCATCATATTCTTCATAATTCCTTTATAATTCTGTTATCCTCTTTCAATATTGTATTGTGTAAATTGTGTAAACACAACATCCATTGCCTGTCTGTGTCTTGGGAGAGAGATCCCTCCTCTGTTGCTCCCCCTGAGGTTTCTTCCTATTTTTTCTCCCTCTTAAAGGTTTTTTTTTAGGGAGTTTTTCCTTATCCGATGAGAGGGTCTAAGGACAGGATATTGCTGTAAAGCCCATTGAGGCAAATTTGTACTTTGTGATATTGGGCTATACAAATAAAATTGACTTGACTTGACAGAAGACAGAGAATAGTGAGGCGACCTGTAGGCTTTGGCGTGGTTTCCAGCCTACAGACGCCCCCCCACACACACACACACCAAATCAAACAAATCAAACAAAAAATACACATATACCATCTCCAATACATCTTACCCCACACACACTACACTGTATAACCAAAATCCAACATCACCTTCCCTCCTTCCCCAATCTCAGTAAAAGTGCTCCCCTCCACAAATCCACTAATAAACTTATTGAACGCCCTATTGTGTCCTAATAAAAACAATCTAAATTCTCACATTCAACACTCAGATTCCTCCATATCCTAAATGCTGCCACCGTGCAGCCTGTGAGCCTCCTTTTTGTGATCAGAGATTCTGGAGAGTAACAAACCCTCTTAACTTACATGCCGGCTGTCATAGGAAACCATCAGGTACCTCTATTTGGCATGACACTCAACCTCTTCCTCACTATGGCTGCACAGCTCATTACAAAACGCGCCTGAGATCAAATGGATGACAAGCTGAATCCTTCTCTACCTGTGCTCTCATCTGAAAATAAGGGGGGAGAAAAGGCACTTTCATGAAAGCGACCACTGGCTGCGATACATAAAGAAGGCAAATCATTAAAAAAAAAAAAAGTATTATGAGCACACACACAACTCTATCTACCAGCATCCATCACTCTCCATCTATCTATCACTCAGCGACCACTTTATAAGGTACACCTGCCTGGTAGTACAAACAGCCAGCTCCTCCAGATTGCAAGCCACATGGCTGCTGCTCAGTATGCAAAGTATGCAGACAAGGTTGAGAGGTTCAGTTACTGTTCCACTAAATGTGAGAATGGGCGAGAAGCCTGATCTGAGAGACTTTGAACGTTATAGGCCTGTTGGTGCCAGACGTGGCGGTTCCAGCATCTCACGGACAGCTGTCCTCCTGAGACTTTACAGCACCGCAGTGTCTGTTGTTTACCGAGAATGTTGCAATAAATCAAAAACGTCCAGTCAGCCATAGACGGATTACCGCATGGACATCATGGGCATCGGCCCAAGGCCCTGGAGCCAACAGGAGCCCTTGGTTTATAATGATCTTCTTATTTTTCATGTGTAAACTTTTTTTCTCGCTTTTTTTCTCCCCAATTGTACCTGTCCAATTACCCCACTCTTCCGAGTCATCCTGGTCTCTGCTCCACCCCCTTTGCCCATCCGGGGGGGGGGGCTGCAGACTATCACATGCTTCCTCTGATACATGTGGAGTCGCCAGCTGCTTCTTTTCACCGGACAGTGAGGAGTTTCGCCAGAGGGACGTAGCGCATGGGAGGATCACGCTATTCCCCCCAGTTCCCCCCTGAACAGGCGCCCCGACTGACCAGAGGAGGCGCTAACAGACATGGCCAATTGTGTCTGTAGGGACACCCAACCAAGCCGGAGGTAACACGAGGATTCGAACCAGCAATCCCCGTGTTGGTAGGCAATGGAATAGACCACTACGCAACCCGGACACCCCTTTTGTTTTTTTAAATATGAGAGTAAATGTGATTTTGAAAATGTAATGTGAAAATGAAATTGTTTGAATGTTTTAACGTAGGCTACACATCAAATGTAAATTTTGCGGTCAATATGGACAAACGTGTACTTAGAAAAATAGTTCTGAAATCAATCCCCGGTCGTGGAACGGTCCTTTTCCCAAATGTCCAGGATTAAAAATGAACTAAGGACGAGGACGACACAGAGATGCCTGAACCTGCCGTCTCTCACAGCCGCTGAATCGAAACTCATCCGGGAATTGGACTTGGATGACTTGATCAATGACTTCTCCTCAAACAAGGCCAGAAGTAAGCCCCTGGTTTAGGTAGGATATTTTTCACTGTGGTTTTATTTAAATTAAGGTGTGTTTGACTCCTAAAGACATATATATATATATATATATATATATATATATATATATATATATATATATATATATATATATATATATATATATATAAACACTGCGCTATACATATACTCATATATTTTCGGAATGTGTGTGTGTGTGTGGTGTTAGTGTGTGTGTGTGTTAGTTATTGTAGATAGCGGGACCGAAAACTAAAGCATTTATGATCCTAATTCTTTTTGGAGGTGGTAGGTATTGTCTCAGAGAGTAAGGGAAAAATCCCAGAAAATTAAAATTATGCGTAATTATGCATAAATATGCAAAATATGCATTTTTTTTAGAAATGGTTAAAAACCACTTTTCTCGGCATTTCAGATGATTCTGAGCATTTGGGGGGAGGGAGTTGGAGCGGGGGGGGGGGTTTAGGGGCAGGGGGAAGGCGGTTAGCTGGCAGGATGAAGAGGAGGGAGATTTAGACGGATGGATAACCAAACCGCTACATTATAGCGGGGTTCTTCTAGTGGTATGTATAGAACGAAACAGACACAAAATGGCAGTAATTTTTATTTTATTTTTCCCCCCTTTTTCTCCCGATTGTATCTGGCCAATTACCCACTCTTCTGAGCCATCCTGGTCGCTGCTCCACCCCGTCTGCCGATCCGGGGAGGGCTGCAGACTACCACATGCCTCCTCCCATACATGTTGAGCCACCAGCTGCTTCTTTTCACCTGACAGTAAGAAGTTTCACCAGGGGGACGCAGCGTATAGGAAGATCATGTTATTCCCCCTAGTCCCCCCACCCCAAACAGGCGCCCCGACCGACCAGAGGAGGCGCTAGTGCAGTGACCAGGACTCATACCCACATCCAGCTTCCCACCCATAGACACAGCCAATTGTGTCTCTAGGGATGCCCGACCAAGCCAGAGGCAACACGGGGATTCGAACCGCCGATCACTGTGTTGGTAGGCAACGGAATAGACCGAAAATGGCAGTAATTTAACATGTCAAAATAACTTATATAATTTCAAAGTAATACATACTGTGTGGTTTTGGGGTTGTCCTGTGTGACCAAATTTAGTGTGCGTGGGGAGGGCACACACAGTGTGTGTGTGTGTGTGTGTGTGTGTGTGTGTGTGTGTGTGTGTGTGTGTGTGTGTGGACAGAGTTTGTGTTCAGGGCCCATGGTCATGATAATTCATCCATGCAGTCACCAGGAACTCAATGGATAAGATACATCACCTTAACAGAGAATTTAATCATAGAAGATACTTTGAAACCTTTCAAACTTATTTTTTGGCTGTCTGTTATCTATGTTATCCATTGATAGTGACTTTGGAAAGGTTACATTAAACATTCAATTATTGTGACAAAATTGGAGTCTTAAAAAATGTCGAATTTGTATGTAGATTGTCTTATGAATCAAAGCAAACCACACACACACACACACACACACACACACACACACACACACACACACACACACACACATTTTTTCGTTTGATCTTATTTAATACCCTCATGTGATTTGTTATGTTCTTCTATTGTAATATATGGATTCTGTTTTTGCTAAACCAGATTTCGTTTGATTTACTATCCATTATCCAAGGTGTGTTCTTGAATACAATTTCTTGTTTCATCTTGAGCTGTAACATTTCCATAATGCCTTTGGGTTTTATGTTTTATCTCACCTGAACATATTCCAGCTTTTTCCACGTCTCGTGCAAGTAAACAAAATTTAAACTAATATTTGGATTGGAAAGCCACAAGCAAGAGGCAACAACAAATTATAAAAAAAAAAAACAAAAAAAAACGTACAAGACCTGTAAGTATCCTGATTCTGTAAAACATGAAAAAAAATAAAACAAAAAAACCTTTTCAGAAACATAGGACAGAGGAAAAAGAGGGGCAACAAGACTTGTATCTTAGCAGAGAGACAGACAGAGAGACAGCACATGGTCATTAACCTCGCTGGTGACCCTCTCAGGGCATTCAGCCTGGGCTGCAGTACCCGAGAGAACAAAGGATGGCACAGAGAAATGGAGAGCAGCGGAGTGAGAGGAAGACTGGAACAGATGGAAAGACGAAGAGGAGTTGGGGGGGTGTTGTGGTCCCCAATGGGAAAAGAAGAACAGAGGAGTGCCAGGAAGGCGAGCAGGGTATCAGAGGAGGTAGAGTCATTGTGTGATAGAGAGGTTGGAGAAGGTAGAGATGGATACGGAAAAGCCAAGAAAGGAACAGGAGAAGAAAAGGAGAGGTGAACAGTTATATGTACCCAAATGTGTGCAATGCTTTGAGCCGACCTGCGGCTCCCAATATGTGTGCCCATTTGCTCACAGTTACTCTCCACTGTCCCAGCCCGGAGCTGTGTGCAGTGTGCTACTCTGGTGTCAACATACCTTCAGTAGGGCTAATGACAGCACACTGCTGATGCCCTTTGCCTCCTGCAATGACAGAGCACCTGTGAATGAGGTTTGTTGGAGGGTAATGGGCTGGCGTGGCCTTCCCTTGAGCTGTGTCCTTTGCCTTGCTTCACCTCTTTGTGTGTGTGTGTCTGTGTGTGTGTGGGGGGGTGTACCAGGTTATTCTATCCTAATGGGGATACTTGGCCCCCGTTAGGTTAGAAAAACCTGAAACCACCTACTTTCTGGGGACGTTTTATGGGGCCCCATGAGGAAAAGGGTGTATTTTAGGGGTAGCACTTGGTTTTAGGGTTCAAGTTAGGTTAAGGTAAGGGTTAAGGTTAGGCATGTTGTTATGATGGTTAAGGTTAAGGTTAGGGATGTAGTTATGATGGTTAAGGTTAAGGTACGGGGTAAGGTTAGGGATGTAGTTATGATGGTTAAGGTTAAGGTACGGGGTAAGGTTAGGGATGTAGTTATGATGGTTAAGGTTAAGGTAAGGGGTAAGGTTGGGCATGTAATTATGATGGTTAAGGTTAGGGTTAAAGAATGAATATAGTCAATAAGGGGCCCCCACAGGTATGCAGGGTGACATGGGGTGTGTGTGTGTGTGTGTGTGTGTGTGTGTGTGTGTGTGTGTGTGTGTGTGTACCAGGTTTTAGGATAAGAAAAACTTGAAACCACCTACATTTTGGGGACATTTTGTGGGTCCCCATGAGGGAAAGGTTCTATTTTAGGGGTAGCACTTGGTTTTTGGGTTAAAGTTAGGTTAAGGTAAAGGTTAAGATTAGGCATGTAGTTATGATGGTTAAGGTTAAGGTAAGGGGTAAGGTTAGGCATGTAGTTATGATGGTTAAGGTTAGGGTAAGGGTTAAGGTTAGGGATGTAGTTATGATGGTTAAGGTTAAGGTAAGGGTTAAGGTTAGGCATGTTGTTATGATGGTTAAGGTTAGGGTTAACGGCTAGAGAATGAATATAGTCAATGAGGGGCCCCCACAGGTATGCAGGGTGACATGGTGTGTGTGTGTGTGTGTGTGTGTGTGTGTGTGTGTGTGTGTGTGTGTGTGTGTGTGTGTGTGTGTGTGTGTGTGTGTGTGTGTGTACCAGGTTTTAGGATAGGAAAAACCTGAAACCACCTACATTTCAGGGACATTTTGTAGGTCCCCTTGAGGGAAAGGGTCTATTTTAGGGTTAGGATTTGGGTTTAGGGTTAAGGTTAGCATTAAGGTGAGGTTAAGGTTAGGGTAAGGGTTAAGGTTAGGCATGTAGTTGTACTGGTTAAGGTTAGGGTTAAGGGCTCGGGAATAAATGTAGTCTATGAGGGTTCCCACAAGTACGTAGGGTGACACACTGTGTGTGTGTGTGTGTGTGTGTGTGTGTGTGTGTGTGTGTGTGTGTGTGTGTGTGTGTGTGTGTGTGTGTGTGTGTGTGTGCGGGGACGAGTAAGAATGCAGAGGCGTGGGGGAGGAGAGGATTGAGAGGAACAGATGTGCTGGGGTCGGGGTGGGGTGGGGTGGGGGTGCTTCATGCAGATAAATACAGCCCAGCTCTGCTAGTGCAAGTGGCTGCGCAGCGTTAAGCATCTTAGTGCGGATACAAATGAAACTGAGCAAGAGCCTCTGGCCTGCGTCATACTAACATGTGTTTGTTTATGTTTGTGTACTTGTGGTTGTATGTGTGTATGTAGGCTTGCTTACATAAGCAAATGTGTAAGAGAGGAGCGAGAGTGCATGTGAGCATGTGCACATGCCTCTGCATACAGTATGCATTGTTTGCAAGAACATTAAAGTGTGACGAACAGAACATGCATGTGTTTTTGTATTTCAGTGTGCGTGTGTGTGTGTGTGTGTAAGTGCTCATCCATATGCCTGTGATATACGTTCCAAGTGGAATACAGTATAAGTCCTACGATCATTACAGGAACTACAGTATAAGCAGTACCGAGGACACGCTGCACCAATATGCTGGAAACAGATGCCCACTATCGGGTAGAAAGGATCAGTGCATTATCTGACATTAGCCCAGGATCCTTTACTAATATGGATTAGCAGCTATGGAAATGTATGGAGGAGACAGTGTGCATTCGTTGGTGGATTTGTATATAAACAGATCACAACGAAATATGCATGATGCAAATGCTCAGAGCAATATCTCGTAAGGAGATTAGAAATCAAGAATATGAAATGTCACTTAGGTGGGGTGCTTACTGTTTGGCTCTGACTAGTGTGGGGAATAGGCGATGCCTGATGGCTGGATTATTATTTTCTATCATAAAACAGTTAGGCCCGTGGAAGCAGCATAATGGCCCAGAGGCATTCAAGGCATGATATTAAAGCGTCAAAGATCATGAGCAAAGATTTGCTGAACATACACATATTTAAATCATCCAGTACTATGAAATCCAAATTTATTTTTTTATTTTTTTTGGTAGATGCCACCAACTATGAACAAGAATTGATAGACTGGGGTATCCGGGTGGCGTGGTGGTCTATTCCATTGCCTACCAACACGGGGATCCCGGTTTGAATCCGTGTTACCGCCGGCTCGGTCAGGTGTCCCTACAGACACAATTGGTCGTGTCTGCGGGTGGGAAGCCGGATGTGGGTATGTGTTGCACTAGCGTCTCCTCTGGTCAGCTGGAGTGCCTGTTCGGGGGGGGGACTGGGGGGAATAGCGTGCTCCTCCCACATGCTACATCCCCCTGGTGAAACTCCTCACTGTCAGGTGAAAAGAAGCGGCTGGTGACTCCACATGTATCGGAGGAGGCGTGTGGTAGTCTGCAGCCCTCCCCGGATCGGCAGAGGGTGATGGAGAAGCGACCAGGACAGCTCGGAAGAGTGGGGTAATTAATTGGCTAAGTACAATTGGGAAGAAAGGGGGGCAAAAAAAGAAAAAGGAATCAATAGACTGAGATAATGATGGTGATAACACTGTCAGCTACTGGTTAGAAATGGGCTTCACTGGCTGGTCTTAATTTGGATTAGCTTGGACGCTACGAAGGCACACCTCATGCAAACTGTGCAAACAATCCAGTCTGTGTACATACTCAGATGGATGGCTAGATTACTGGTCGAAGGGTTAAAAATTAAAAGACACAAATACACTCACACCGTCAAGTCTGTTAAACAAAATAACAATGCAGACATGCACACACAGACACACACATACACTTGCAGAGACTGAGTCATAGCAAGACCATGCCTGTGGGAGAAACGCTGGTGTACAGCACTGTTTGGGTGTATTCAGTAGTCAATTTACTTCTCTCAGGCTTCCAATTGTTGTGACTCACTCCACCTAATACCCCTTCAGCTATTCGTGTTTTTGTGTCTGCTCTGCTTCCCTCACACTCCTAGACGAACTTTCTCTCCCATTCATTTCTCCCTTCCCTCGTGTGAAATCATACAGTTGGTGTTAAACGGCATCTCAGCCCACCACGGCCAGCATGGTGAGAGCAGAGAGATAATGAGATACGTATATATGTTAAGCTCAGCAAGTAGAGGGAAGAGGTGACTGCAGTTGTGTACACAGCGGGAGAGTTGTGATGCTTCAAACGGGGACGCTGCATTTGTAAGTCACCTACGCTTCTCAAGGAAGTCGCACTTTACTGCATCACAGTGAGGCAGCTCTTTAAAAACAACAGCTTAGAAACAAGGCTCTCGGGCGTCCGGGTAGTGTAGCGGTCTATTCCGTTGCCTACCAACATGGGGATCACCGGTTCGAATCCTCGTATTACCTCTGGCTTGGCCGGGTGTCCCGAAAGGCCATGTCTGTGGGTGGGAAGCCGGATGTGGGTATGTGTCCTGGTTGCTGCACTAGCACCTCCTCTGGTCAGTCGGGGCACCTGTGTGTGTGTGTGTGTGTGAGTGTGTGTGTGTGTGTGTGTGTGGTGGTGGTGGTCGTGGTGGGGGGGACTGGGGGGAATAGCTTGAGCCTCCCACGCGCCACGTCCCCCTGGTGAAACTCCTCACTGTCAGGTGAAAGGAAGCGGTTGGCGACGCAACATGTATCGGAGGAGACGTGGTAGTCTGCAGCCCTCCCCGGATTGGCAGAGGGGGTGGAGCAGCGACCGGGATGGCTGGGAAGAGTGGGGTAATTGGCCAAGTACAATTGGAAAGAAAAAGAGGGGGGAATTGCCACAAAAAAAAGAAGAAAAAAAGAAAAAAGACTCTCACATTGTATGTGTGACTTTTTGCTATAAAAAGAAACATTCACTACAGGCGCCCGGGTAGCGTAGCAGTCTATTCCATTGCCTACCAACACGGGGATCGCCGGTTTGAATCCCCGTGTTACCCCCGGCTTGGTCGGGCGTCCCTACAGACACCGTGTCTACAGGTGGGAAGCCGGATGTGGGTCGCTGCATGAGCGCCTCCTCTCGTCAGTCGGGGCACCTATTTGTGGGGGGGGGGAATAGCGCGATCCTCCCATGCGCTACGTCCCCCTGGTGAAACTCCTCACTGTCAGGTGAAAAGAAGCAGCTGGCGACTCCACATGTATAGGAGGAGGCATGTGGTAGTCTGCAGCCCTCCCGGATCAGTAGAGGGTGTGGAGCAGGGACCGGGATGGCTCGGAAGAGTGGGGTAATTGGCCGGATACAATTGGGGGGGAAAGGGGGAAAATTTCAAAAAAAAGAAAAAGCAAAGAAAGAAACATTAACTATGACTCCATCAGTCTATTTTCATGTGGATTTTGAAGGTGCAAATAAGAAAACAAATCCCAAAACATGAAAAACAGTTTCCAGGTTCACCAGAATGGGAATTTAAGGGAAGAAAATATGAGCCCCATTTCCCTGCAGGCACACAGCATGAAATGTGGATTTGCACTGGTGAACGGGGCGTTTTCCTGAGGGGCAGTCATGTTTACTGCGTATGCGGCACTCCTTGGTATTTTGGTGGCTCACCATGTGCTAAAGTGGAGGGGGAGGCACAGCAGGAGGTTTGTCATTGACAAACCCAGTGTTGCGCTGCGATTTTGATATCAAGAATGACTGCAGCGCACACTGTCCGCCACCCACCAGCTCGAACCTGGTCAGCGGCGTATGACGCACCAGCACAGTCAATTTTCCTGCCATTTCCGTCACTAAAGTTGATGGAGGCGTACTCAAATAGACCCGCACGTCTCCATCTAGGCATAGGTTTCTGCCTCCTAAAAGCCTCAGACTTAATGAATGGTTAGCTACAGGGCCCTATGTGGCAACAGCAAACAGATAATGATTTTATTTAATTTATCCAATAGCAAGCCATCCTTGTCAAATTCTTTCCTTTTCTAATCATGAGTGGTTTTGCTGTCAGTCTTGACACACCTCACATGCAGGCAGATTGTTTATTCGCTTATAGCCTCCTGAAGGAAATGCTCCTAATTTACATTTCATTTCTTTTTACTACTTTATTAATCCCCATGGGGGGGGGGGATTCTTTCTCTGCGTTTAACCCATCCTAGCTATGTAGCTAGCAGCAGTGGGCAGCCGCTGTGCAGCGCCCGGGGACCAACTCCAGCTCTTTTCCCACTGCCTCGGTCAGGGGCACAGACAGGAGTACTAACCCTAACATGCAGGTCTTTCTGATGGTGGGGGAAACTGGGGTGCCTGCAGAAAAGCCACCACAGACATGGGCAGAACATGCAAACTCCACACAGAAAGGACTTGGATTGACCCCCAAGGTTGGACAACCCCGGGGTTTGAACCCAGGACCTTCTTGCTGTGACGCAACAGCGCTTAGCACTGGGCCACCGTATTTCATGTTGTTTTTATTTTATTTTATGCTATGTTATATATTCTGTCTGTCTGTTTGCATATTTATTTATTCATTCTAAAGCTTACTTCAAAATTGCTTAACATTTGGATGGAGACGTGAGCCATGTGAAATCCAGCCTTTGGTTCTGTAAAAGCGCAGACATGTGACAAAACAGGAAAAGGACAGAGACCAGTCTAAACAGATTTCCAGTGTTCTGTGCCAACAGTTCCCAAGACAATCGCTGCATTTGATACATAAATAAACCATTTTAGCATCAGGCTGTATTTTTCACTGTAAATAAATGGATACAAAGGAAGGATATACTGAGTGACAGTATCCATTGTATGCAGTGCACTCAAAGGGTGTGAAGCCAGTCTCAATGCAGAACATTATCTCGGTGTGTGTGTGTGTGTGGGGGGGGGCTTTCATTCACATTCTGTCTGAACTGCTGCAACTCCCTCCCTGAAATGCTGCCTCTCCTGGCTCTTAGCTGGACTTAACGCCGCACAAGTCTCCTGCATTTCCACCCACCTACCTGCAGTTCCTAGACACTGACCGGCTGCCTGTTGCTCCTCATATTGAATTCGGTATCCCTGTGCCGCCCTATCAGCTGCAAGGGCCACAGCAGCTCATACCTGCTCAACTCATGCCTCCAGGTGACTGGTTCAGCCTTACATGCGCCCCTCTGTAAGTACAATACCGCTCTAGCTGTCCCCTCCCTGTGGCAGATGGGATATGGCTTCGCTTGGCCTCGACTCTCCTGCGGTGAATGTGCAAGTTGCCAATGTAAAAACAAAACACTACAAAAACTTAATCTTTAAAAAAAAAAGGAAAAAAAGGGCAACCACAAACACTACACAGTTGTTTTACTCGTCAATTCTATGCTTTTCATCAACCCCACCCTCCCTGTCCTCTTTGGCCCCTTCAGGCAGCAAATCAGTATGTGGTTTGGCAGAGAATCCCTCCTCTACCTCACCCTGTCAGAGAGAGGCTTTACTCTAGCTGGCCAGGGGACTCCGTCCCTCTCCCCGAGCAAATGCCGGGTTAGACTGATATCATGTTTCAAACCATTACCAGCAAAGCCGAGCCTGGGGATGGCAATGGGAGGACAGCAGTAGGGGAGTCGGATGGAGAGGCCAGAGGAATGGCCATCCATCACTCCCTGCCCAGACCCCCTCCTTCCCTCCCCAAAGCCCTCCTGCCCCATCCCCTTACCGCCGCATCACAAATAAGGATCTGATATAAGTGGAGGCCAGCCACACCCACAAGGTACAGGGTCAAACAACCTGAGACAGGAGAAGAAGAGAGAGTGAAAAAGGGGGAGAGCAGAGGTGAAAAGTGTAGCAACTGGACTGGCAATTACAGTCCAATGTGACAGCTTCATCTCAAGTCGGGCCAAAAGGGTACTAAACAGTAGGTCAGGGAGGATGGTAGAGAGGTGGTCAGAAAGAGGGACAATGAGAACGAGGGAGAGAAAGGGACGACTACTAGAAAAGGCAGAGACAGACTGAAAAACTGTGAGAGGAAAGATGGGAAAATGAAGGAAGAGATGGAAAAGAAGATGCAAAAGAATGTTGTGACAGCTCATGTAGTAGGTCAAACGATGACAAAAACTTGCAAAAAAAAATTGGCAAAAACTGCATCACAGAAACAAAGGCTGTCATAATGACAAAAACACATTGGTGTTTTTGCACATTGTTAATCACTTCCAGCTAACTACATAAACAGCAAAGCAAGCTATCAAATTAAAAGTCAGGTGGCATGAATAAAACCCTCTCTTGTAATAAAATCCCAATACCTCAAGGCAGTTTGACAATTTAGTGTCATAAATAGGTTGTACTAGGCATTTTAAACAGTGCACGTCCTTCCCTTAACCGGTCCTTGGATGCATATCTTGGAGTTTTTTGTCGAGACAGCTTGTTAATTAGCCTGACTCAATCATAACCTAGGTTAAATGATTGGTGTAAAAGACATAGGATATATAGTTTATTTCCGCCTAGCTCATGTGTCATTTTCAAGCGTGTACAAGAAACCATCAGTACCTACCAACAAACATTTTGAGAGTGGACAACAAAACATTTGGCAGTCTACGAAAAATAATGAGCCCACTTTAAATGCCTCACAACCTTAATTGATGACAACAACTCAATTGCTGTTTTCCCCAGATTGTTCCTAGTCGGGGTTTTTGAAGAAAACCAGTCAACAAGGTTGACTTGCTTAACCGTGGTTTGGCAGATGTTATTGGCATAGCCTGCAGGTAAGCCTATTTCAGTCTCCTCTCAACCGACATAAATCAGTGGGGGAAAAAAAGAAATGTGTTCAATTTGGCTTGTAAATCTCAAAAATTTATAAGAGTACACTTCAATGAGCCTTTCACCCTGGCTGGACTTGGGTACAGGACTTCTACTGCCTCCATCATAGCTTTGCTTATGATCCCAATCTGAGGCTCACAAACAAACTTGACCAAAACGACCAAAACACCATAACGGCCTAAACAGACTTTTTTTTTTCTGGATTTCACCTCATAAAGGAACCCGTCCTGAAACTAACCATTATTTAGTGTAAAGTGATTAAAATAATGATTTGATATAAGCTCAAAAGAAGCCCATTAAAGGCTATAAAAGCCATCTGAACTCATTGGAAACTACTGAAACAATCAATTAGACCAACTCATTGTAGGGGCTTTCGTTCTGCTCTCGGCGGGCTTTTTTGTCTTCTAATCTCATATTAGTTTGAATTAAGTTAATGTATTTTAATTTTGAAATTAGAATATGAGTTTTGGGGCCTTAAGGCACACCTGCGAATGAAAGCCCAGTGTATAGCCCTATTTATATAAAAGCAAAGCCCATAATGGAATCAGGTGGAGTTTTTTTTTCTTTTGGATTTCCCCCCCTTTTTCCCCCCCCAATTGTACTTGGCCAATTACCCCACTCTTCCGAGCCATCCTGGTTGCTGCTCTGCCGATTCGGGGAGGGCTGCAGACTACCACATGCCTCCTCCGATACATGTGGCATCGCCAGCCGCTTCTTTTCACCTGACAGTGAGGAGTTTCACTAGGGGGAAGTAGCACGTGGGAGGATCATGCTATTCCCCCCAGTTCCCTCTCCTCCCTGAATAGGTGCCCCGACCGACCAGAGGAGGCGCTAGTGCAGTGACCAGGACACATACTGACATCCGTCTTCCTACCCGCTGACACGGCCAATAGTGTCTGGAGGGACGCTCGACCAAGACAGAGGTAACACGGAGATTCAAACTGCCGATCCTCGTGTTGGTAGACAACAGAATAGACTGCTACGTTACCCGGATGCCACCCCCCCACCACCACCACCAGATGGAGTTTTACACTGTCTTAGTCAAACTGAAGAGGCTGAATTAAAGCAAATAAGCAGTAATGCAATGAGACATCCTGAAGGAACCAAAGACAAATATTAGCAGTCTCAGAGTAGGCTTATCCATATGTCAAACAGTTTGTGCTTAAAACAGGAACGACTGAAATTCTGAAAAATACTGACAGGATGAGCACACACACTTTGGCATGTTGTAAAGGATTCATATGTTCCTCACAGACTGAAACCTGGGGGTCTCATACTCACACACACAGTAAAACATTATTATGCATGTCCACATATCTATATAAATCACCTATTTTGTAACGTGAAAGCACTGAGGTTTCAGCATGATGCAAGGTATTGGTCTGTCCCTTTGTGTCACAAAGGAGCAATAACTGCCACGGCAGGTCTAATGAGCGCCATAGATCAATACTCCTGCTGCTCAAAATCCCCAAAATTATTTTGTCTGGTGCGAAATGGGATGCAAAAGAGTAGCGGTAAGGGCGGTGAGGCGGACTGACCCTGCAAATTAAAGTATTTGCAACAGAAAACTTAAGAGAGAAGGATGGAATAAGAAAAAGAAAGGATTTTCAAAGGTTAATGTGTTTGGATGTTGGTTGCCGGGGGGTGTCTTGCACTGTAATAAGCATAAGAGAAGGTTCTAGAAGATGGCATTTGCCTTATTCCCGCAGGCAGAGTAAGGAAGGAGAGAAATGTGGAATATGGAAAGATGGGGGCAGGAAAGAAAGGAAGGTAGGAAGAACAAAAAAATGAGGGAAAAGACAGGGACGAGACAAGTCCACTTCTCAAAAAGACCACAAAAAAAAACAAAAATCAAAAACATTCAACTTGTAGATTCTCGCCAAGCTACAGTACCAGCTGCCATAAATCTCGTTTTTTTTGGAACATCACTGAGACTGAAATGTGTTCAGCAGTTGTCCCTAACATTCAAGTGGGCATTGTCAATAAGTTTGAAATAAACTAGAAAATTACTAACTACATCACAGTGCTCGCTTTAGTTGCCCTTTAGCAAACCCAGCCAACAAAACTGCAGTAAAAATGTGATTCAAGGTCACTTTTAGCATCAGACACATTTTTGTCCAATGGCACCACTGAAAGCTCTTCACATTTCCTGGTTCTGACCTAAATTGTTGCAGACATGATAAAACTGATAGATCTTCATTCTCCAGATGAAAGTTCTTCGCTGCTATCTCACCAAAGGGAACCCCAGAGGAAGATATAGATGAGGAAATATCCTTAGAAGACTGGAGTGAGGTGTGTAAGAAGGCTCAGAGGCAGACAATCAACAGTAGCCTGAAACGTAACACAGTATAAATGGCTAATGCATACATGGATCGCCGGTTCAAATCCCTATGTTACCTCCGGCTTGGCTAGGCGTCCCTACAGACACAATTGGCTGTGTCTGTGGGTGGGAAGCCAGATGTGGGTATTTCTCCTGGTCGCTGCAATAGCACCTCCTCTGGTTGGCCGGGGCACCTATTCTGAGGGGAGGGGGATCTGGGGGGAATAGTGTGATCCTCCCATGTGTTATGTCCCCCTGGCAAAACTCCTCACTGTCAGGCGAAAAGAAGCAGCTGGCGACTCCACATGTATCGGAAGAGGCATGTGGTAGTCTGCAGCCTTCCAGAGGGGGTGGAGAGGCTACCAGGATGGCTCGGAAGAGTGAGGTAATTGGCTGGGTACTATTGGGGAGAAAAGGGGGGGGGGACATGCATGTCAGAGTTAATTCTCCTGTCCGGGCCCCTGACCAAGGCACTGGAAAAAAGAACTGGAGTTGGTCCCCGGGTGCTGCACTATGGCTGCCCACTACTAGTGTACATACTAGCTGCCCACTCTTTCTACTGTGTATATAGAGGATGGATTGAATGCAGGGAATGAATTTCACTGTATGTATGTACAGTGACAATAAACTATCTTCATCTCATTAGAACCCCACAACACAATTGCCCAGATGCTTGGTGTTCTGTATCTGAAAAATCACAATGTAACAGCAATCACCCATTACACAGCATGGCCTACCAAACTACAGTAAGCAAACTCATTCATATTCAGACACAAAAGCAAAAAGGCTCAGTAACTACAAATGCCTTTTGGCCATCACATTGCCTGCATTGGATTTCAGCAGCCGCACATTCCCTTTGACAGAAGTAGGTAGTTTACAGATGCGTGTTACGCTATCAATAAATTCATCAATCATTCTCCCGGAAAAAAAACAAGCCAATTAAGTGTCTTGGCGGAGGGGAAACACACAGCTATTGCCTTTTTCATATTATATAACACAGTAGACAAAAATAAACGTTGCTTGCCACAAAGATGTGTGGGGTCCTCAGGCGATCCAAAACTGTGAGGGTCCTTTATCCTTTTGAAACAGGATTAGGTACACATTAAGCGTTGATGATTCATAGTAACATTCAAGTTATAAAACCATGATAAATTCGGCCCCATTAACCAACACAGTAATTGGTAAAATCAGTTTGAAGTCACAAGAAAACTTATTTGGAAAATGTGGGTCCCTTAAATAAAGTTTGAAAACTACTGGTCTAATGGCATGTAAGAGCCGAGTGGCTTACCATCATCTTACAGAGTGACCTTACTTTGTGACAAGCACGAGAGCAGTGATAGTGCTGTGCTAATAAGAGATGTTATCACGTTAATGGCAATCCCTATGCAGGTCAATTTCCGTAATATGATGACTTTTGAGTGATGATGCTGTGGAGAAGTGAGGCCACACCAGGTGCTGTGGGTGTGTGGTACATAAAGGCTCATCGCTCCCACTGAAATACCGGAGGTGTGATAGCCACAGAGGGCCAGAGCATCCTCTGGCTCTGAACTGGACCGCTCACAAATTCAGAACAAATTAAGGATATCTGTGTGCACACCTGTCACCTTCTCAGAGCATTCTCCCTCTGACTCAATAGCAGCCACATCAAATTATTCTCATTTTTGCCATAATATTGAACATGCATCAAGGTAGCTAAGGTAGCTTCAGTTGGTGTTTTAATTTCTTCTCAATTGTGGATTTTTTTGAAGTGTCATCCACGGTGTGGGCAACATGTGAAAACTAGGTGACCGAGGTCCAACGGCTCAGAGACAACCCGCTGAGAACCTTTCGTGACAGGGTGGCAGATGTTGTAAAAGAGACAGTACACAACTACCACTCTAAACTGATGTAGCAAATATGAGATTTTTCACCATGAGCATGGGGAGGGGGGGGGTAAAGGAGAAGAGGAGAAGAAATAGTGGGGCACGTCCTGAAAAAAAAAAAGAAAATACAGAAAAAGAGAAAGACACGGAGAGTAACTAAGAAAGAGGGAGGGAGACAGAAATGGGCTAGTGGTGATGCTGAAATCACATTAATCCCATTGAAAGCTCTGCTCAGGGGTTAACGACCCTTCTGTGTAGCATGCTGTGTGTGTCATACAGACAATGACCATTTTAAAACCATAGAAAAGCATCAAAATTGACTACTCTGACTTGGGAGATAAACCCACATCTAAAAAAGTAGGTTAGGAGGGGAAAAAAGGGGGAAAAATAAACCCCAAAGAACTCCTAATCTCATGCCAGCATAAACACTGCATACATGCTGTAAACACAGACACTCTCATGCACAAACAAACACACACACACATTCACACAGTGGAATTACATAAAATCAATTCTAATCAGCCTTTCTGGAGTTGTGCTGCACATCTACTGCTGCTCCTCAAAGCATGCCTGCAACACTGTGTGGACAATACAGAGAGCATGCAGTGCATTGAAAAGACAAGTCAGAGAGAGAGAGAGAGAGAGAGAGAAAGAGAATGCAACTGTAGACTTTTGTGAAAGCCCTGTTACAATTTTTTCTCTCATTGTGGTACAATTTCTCTAATGGCGTGTAACCATGTAACCACAAACTACAGAATGAACAACCAGGCAGCTTTTCATGTATACTTCCTAGTCGAGCATATCCACTGAGAATAGTCTTACTGCGTAACACATTTTACAACGTGTGAAAGCAGACAGCACTTGAGCAGACCTATTGTACACCACAGAGGAGTGTTATATCTATTATTAAATATATCAGTGTGGAATTTAAAAGTACGCACAGCAATGCCTGACATTTGATGTCTAACTTCAAATGGATAATATATGGTATAAAAGTAAATACACATGTCATGTAATACACCAAGGAATACCATCGCTCATTAGGTAATGGGTCGAATGGAGTGCTGGAGTGGGACAGTCGTTCATGAAGGTTGTCAACGGTTCAGTTGTGCCTCTCTCCCTAACATGTTTCACTGCTAGGAGGTGGTCGGCAGAAAGAAGATGGTAAGCCAAAAACAATGAGAACTGGTCAAAAGCTAAAGGAGAGAAACACTCAAAAGGAGACAGCTGCAACATGCTATCAGTGACAGAACTTTAATTAAGTTTCTTGGCTATTCAAAGCCTTTGAGAAATATCTGTCCTAGCGAACAGTGCTAGCATGACTTAGTTGGGGTTAGCCCTGTGCTCCCACAGCGTTGTGGGTTAGCTATCAAACAGGTCAGCTACCGATTGAGGTTAGGTTAAGGTAAATTTTGGATTAAGGTTAAGATTATGTCGAGGTTGAGGATAAGTAAGGTTAAGGTAGGCTAGGTTAAGTTTAGGTAAGTTCAACCAAACAGGGTTGAGGGAACATAGACATGCTCCTGACTAGTTTGCCTAGCATAGCCTAGCTAGTTGATAGCTGCTTGGAGGAATTTCTAATATGTGCAGGGGTCATAGCCCATCACATAAAACAGATAAAGATGGAAAATAATTTCTCCATTTTCTAATACTAGTCATTGCAAATGCTTTAAACAGGCTATGTCTTCTTGTTGTTCGTGTTGTTTCTGTTGTTGTTTTTTTGCTAATGAATTGTTTTGACCTGGGCTAGCTTGCAATTGAAAACACTATGGTTATACCTGCTAGGTGATAGGTGTAATGTATCAAGCATATAAGCTTGAGGTTGTAACTAGTAAAGGTGACACAACCTGATTTTATTTAGTGTGGTGCAAATATGGATCTAGTAAATGATAGTGTTACAATCAGGCTTGGATTTACACACAGCTGGTGCAGCTCGCCTCAGGTGTCCAAATTCAATTAAATCTGGGAACTCTACTCCTTGTAAACAAGAATCCATGTGGAGCCATGTTTCCAAGTTAATTAGGGACACAGGGAAAACTTGTTGTGATTCTATTTCATCTTTTTTAGCCTGCTCTTAAAAATGACCAAATGTATTACACCTTTACCAAACTTCTCCAGTTTAAGTCAATTTGAAGTTAGTGACACTGCATTGTTTTTGATTGTTTTAGCAATTCACATGCAGACAGTAAACTTTTTTCTTTTCTTTTTTTTAAATTTTGGAATAGGGGTGATGTGGACTCAAGCACAAAATTGTGTTGGTTTACTCTTACCTCCTTCTGTCACTCTTCAGGGTTGTGTGTTCCTAAATGCTTGCACTTGTGTGTGCATATGTATTCTAATTTGGTTCTAGACAAAAAGCAAACGCGCATCCTGAGCTCCATCCATTCAAAAGCCAATTTGATAATTCACATATGAGTTGTATGATATGAGTACAAGGCTCACGCTAACAAGACTGGCATTTTCCCCATGGTGGACAAATGATTGGATGGGGAAAGCTGGCATATTAAAATGAGAGATATTGAACAAGATTCCCATGCATGGCAGAGTTTTCCGTGGCTAAGGAGAAACTAGGCATGAATTAAACTCAGCAGTGAATAGTAGCCGGCTATAAAACACTGTCATCTCGGGCTCAGCTCGGCCCTTCTACTTTATTCACCACCCCCTCTTGACTGAAGAGTGCTACGTTCCCCTACAGTGATGTGACTTCCAATGGCGTGATTACCATTTGATCTAATTAGCGTTGAGTGGGCTGTGCATGTTGTTCAATAGTCAAAGCGAAAGACAGATTCCACGTCCCTGTGTCCTCGGTGACAGCTTCTGCCTGTCCATCTTACTCTGCCTTCCGTTCAGGGCTCCCATCCAGGACAGAATGACAGCCAAGCTGTGTGTGTGCATCTGTGTGTGTGTGTGCGTGTGTGTTGTGTGTGTGTGTGTGTGTGTGTGTGTGTGTGTGTGTGTGTGTGTGTGTGTGTGTGTACGAGTGTAACTGTGTTGCAGAGCGTGTTTGCTTTTTGTGACAGAGAGAGGGAAGAGCAGTGCGTGGGAGGGGGGAGAGAGAGAGAGAGAGAGAGAGAGAGAGAGAGAGAGAGAGAGAGAGAGAGAGAGAGAGAGAGAGAGAGAGAGAGAGAGAGAGAGAGAGAGAGAGAGCAGGCAACAGGCAGGCATCGGTCAATGCTAACAGGTGGCGGATGGAGCACAGACAGCTCCCGAGGCTGACGTGTTTATTTCCACACAACTGAAGCTCATCTCAGCTAGGCATCATATGAGGCTTTCAATGGAGGACCCTGTGTGTGTGTGTGTTTCCTGAATTGTTAATGGATATTTTTATCTCAAGTGAAATGTGCAACCATTCTCAAACATTGCATTTTAAGACCCAAATCCACGATTGCCTGTGAATACCATGCTACTGTAGTACATGCAGCAATGCACTCACGACTACTAAGTTATTTCTTAGCAACCAAACACAGTTTATTTATAACCTGCCCTCTTGAGAAAGCATGCAAATTCATCCAACTATATTGTGTAAAATTATTCAGAAACACTAATAATTACAGCAGGCTATCTAACAAATGTTCGCCTAAACAGTTACTTTGCTCACTGTGTTATGCTGCATAGCTGCAGATTTAACTTAATCTGAGAAGGCTATGAATAGCAATATGTATTGAATGCCACTATTTAGATGCTAACTAGCTGCTGTTCTAATAAAATGAACTTAAAGGATGCAATATCTAAAAAAACAAACAAAAAAACCAGCTGATGTTGAACCTGCAAAAGCTCTTGCACACAAAGAATTGATATTTTCAAAACCTAGCTGTACCGATCTACAAAAAGCACATTATTCCAGCCCATTATCAAACTTCCCTTGTTTGGCCTGTGCTAACTTCCTCGCTGTCGTGACAAGAAGCTGAGCCAGCTTTACGCTGGCGTCCTACGAAGAGAATGGCTACCTCTGCTGATAGCAATATGGTTGCCAACGACTGAAACACATCGCGTTAGACTGTTCAGCGACCAGACAAACAGCTGACACTGCTAACCCCCAGAGCCCCCTATAAATGGCAACAGAGCCTCACCACTCATCAATCGCCAGCAAATCAACTCCAGATGGTTCCAATGTAAATGTAAATGAACTGAGTGGGCAGAGGGAAGAAGATGGAGGAAGCACAGAGCGCTCACTTTTGCTAGATGGATGAGAGACCCCGTGCTCATTCTTTTCACTCATTTTGCCCTATGGACAAGTCTCTTCTATCTTCTCTCCTATCTATCCCCTCGTTTATTTATTTATTTATATTATTCTTATTCTTTACACTGCCCACATCTCCCCTCAACCTTCCTTTACTCTCTACTCAGGCCTGACCTTTCACTCCTCCATCCTTTCTCCCGTGCTGCTTACTGCTGTTCTCTTCCACTTGGAAAGCTTGCACAGTCAATTTCCAGTATCATCCCCATCACCTATCTCTGGAGTCACACGGAGGGGAAAAAGCCAGGGAGTGCAGGCCGGTCACCGGTAGACCTGTCTCTCATAGCCACGCACGTAAACATTCATACACGTCCACGCATACGCAAACACACACTCTGCTGGGCCTGTAACACAGTGTTTTTGAGACAGCTGCCAGGAAGATGACTGGGGAGGGTCCAAAGGAGACAGCAAATAGAAGAGGCAAAGGAAGACAAGGGGGACGCAGACTGGGAAAGGAAAGATAAAGAGAGGTGGGGCCTGGTGTCAGTGCAGTGAGCGCTTTTACTGTGTCTGTTGATATCCTCTATGTGCGCACACACACACACACACACACACACACACACACACAGATTTGCACAGATTCATGCAGGAGGTATGCTCCATGTCAGGGCTCTAGAAGAGACATGATGTAACCATCTGCCCCAAGGGCACAAACCCAGAGCACCAGTCTGGCATGATAAACTGTGTTTACGGCTACCTATTGTTTTTGTGTGTGTGTGTGCACGTTCACATGCATATGTGTGTGTGCATGTACATGTGTGTGCACGTGCACATGCATATGTGTGTATGTGCGCACGTGTGTGTGTGGGTGTGTGTGTGTGTCTGTGTGTGTGTGTCTGTGTGTGTCTGTGTTTTGCTGGTTGTTGCATCAAGGTGAATGTGACCTTCAAGTGAGCTTGCATGAGAGATACTCCTGTGTGGTAGCATAATAGGCAATATGGGGTGTAACTGCATTCCTTGAAACATTCACATCTGCACTGCCTGAGCACATTAATGCTTGCAGATACACTATCAAGACATTCATCTGCCGCCTTCCTTAACCTTACATGCAACAAAAGCAACCCAAAAATAAAAGTATTTCATAATATAACTCAGAATATATACACACACACACACACACACACACACATATATATATATATATATATATATATATATATATATATATATATATATATATATATGTACAGCCAACACTTGAGTCGCTGTGTATCATCTGTGGTCCTTTTTTTTTTTTGTTCCCTTGAGTGCTGTCGGTTTCGAGGCCGCCACCACCACCAGAAACACCGGCTCCTCATAGCCACCCAGAGAGAAACTGGCATGAATCTTGAATCTTTGAAGCTAAAAATAACCGCAGCAGAAACACTGTGAGCTCAGGATTATCAGAACCCACGCCCATATGCAGGGCGCTCACTCAAGGCGGCCCTGCTAAACTGCTGAGTGGCAAAAGACCAGGATGCAATCATACTGGGATCAATATCTCATACAGAGCATAATATAGCTACTCTGTAGCCCAGACGGCTCCAGTGACGTGCATGGCTACATCCTCAAGACAAGCACAAACAAAAACACGCACACGTATACAAGCAATGACACACACAAACGCATTGATGTCAAAATTAACAGCCAACAAAATGAACACATTAGATCAGCCTGTAGCACTTTGCAGTTTGGCGTTGAGTATTTCCACTGACACCAGTGCAAATAAAGGAACAAGGCCAGTGCACTTGCACAGACTGTAGTTTGTGTTGAAGCGGTGTAGCTAGAAGTTCAATAATCCTGATATGATATTACAGAAGATATTAGGAGAGATCATTGTTGAATGAGACATGATCGTTTCTGTTTTATTTCTGTTTTATTTCCTATTCATCGACTGGCATAATTATATGTCGGAGATTAGGCTTATTACATCTTTAAGTTCAATAATCACTGGCTAGGAACTATATCCTGTACAATAACACAATACACTGCCAGGAGCTAGTGCCAAGAATATACTCAGAAGAAGAGGGGGATGGAGTGATATCCCTGAGCATCATTCTCTGGCAGCAAATACCTGATCAAAATTCAGAATTGACAGAGAGAAAAATACCGTCAATTGGCTTGTGTCTAATACAATGTCTTTATTCTTCTATTGCCCTCCATGAAAGGTTTTCAAGTCAGCTCATCCATGAGTTATTTACCAGTGATTTGTATCTTCACAACCTATCGTCCTTTGTGAGCGGGTGCTCAAACAGACATTGCTTCTACACGAAGATGAATGTGTAAATAGAAGGTATAGTTTGGCTCACAACATGTTATCCGTGTCTTACCTTGCAGACACACCAGCTGTGTTGAATGAATCGATTGTGTTGCCTTTATACATAGTCCATGTCGAGCAGCAAGCAAGGTCTTACACAGTGGCCACAGATGAGCAACTTAAAACCTTCCTGCACTGTATGACACAACATTTTAAACTCCTAAATTCAGGCCTGGTATACAACTGCCAATAGTCTTGGGATGTTGGGCCAGGTTGCAAAAAAGTCTCTAACCTGGCTGTAGCGATCTAGTGCAAAAAAGGTAGGTTTTTTTTGTTTTGTTTTTTACATGTATTGATGCTTTTTCTGCCATTTTTTACATCGGTTTACTTCACGCATGCATTTATACTTGCCAAATCCAATGCACACAATACACACAACAAAACACAATGCATCTGCAATGCAAACTAAACACGATGCAGTGGTAACAAACCCTTATATCTAGAATAAAGGAACTTGCAGTGGAACACTGTGCAGTGTGTCTGCACCATCAGGCAGTGCATTTCTGGTGCAGTGATAGCTCTGCTGGGGTTTCTTTCCCTTGTTAGCAAGTCTTTGGGCTGGGATGGCTGTCTGGCTTGCATCCATAGGTCGGCTGGATGGCTGGAGTTTACAGCCTCTATTTGTCACGGCCCGCAGCCCTCTTTTGAAGGGGCTACCAAGTAATAGGCTGCAACCCCAGCTACAGGCCATGGCTAAAGTCATAACAGTCTGACATTTGTTTGCTTACTAGAGTTAAATGGTTGCAGCTATAGTCTTGTTGAGAGAGCTTGTAAGAGGGAGAGCCAAGAATGGTGGGCATGGACTACTACTACCTCCTTGCAAGCAATGTATCATAATTCACAAAAATCAGCTCGCATTTACTTGATCTGCAATTCACGTCTGCATTTTATAAATTTAAATCTACAACTTTTTAATTGCAGAATCACCAATGATGATTTTATTTCAGCAACATAGCTACTGCCTACATACTGGTAATACCATAGAGTTGAGATACTCTCAAGATGCACATATTAGCAAGTAAAAAGAAATTAACTTTGAAAAAGCTGAAGTCAAAAAAAGTTTACTTTAGACCACTAAATGATGCCAAAAGGTCTACCTCTAATAATGCACAGATCCTGGCTTGTGCATTACTCTATCAAGAGTTCATTCAAAGAGGGTTAGCTTGTGGAATTGGTGTTAATGGAAGTCGCCCAGTTTCCCATCAGCAGCCAGAGGTGAATCCCTAAGAGAATGCTGATCTCCGAGAGGAGGCAGACAGAGAGCTGGCGGTAGTCTTCTCTGGAGAGCAAGCACAGATCACGTGGATCATTGTGTAATCAGGGCTGCACAAGACTGAATTCATTATTAAAAGCCTCATGTGAAGGAAGTGGCAGCATTCAACCACTTTGTACTTCATCATCATCTGGACCCGATGGATAGATGTGCTTGGAAGCGGAGAGGAAGGGGTGATACAGATGAAAGAAAAGAAAGAGAGGGAGGTGAGAATTTCAGACTGTGCCGTCGTGAAGGAAATGCCTCACCTCCTTTTTAAAAAACCTTTGAAAAAAAAAAAGACCTTTCAACTTTTTAATTTCCTCTTCAGAAAGAACATCCCTTCCCAGTGCAGAACTTTGGTACATCCATTCCCTCCTCACACTGCCTCTGAAAAAGTACATGAATTTGGGGCGGGAAATTAC
Source organism: Lampris incognitus (assembly GCF_029633865.1). Classification (NCBI taxonomy): domain Eukaryota; kingdom Metazoa; phylum Chordata; class Actinopteri; order Lampriformes; family Lampridae; genus Lampris; species Lampris incognitus. Next base: position 22,146,349 of record NC_079223.1, on the reverse strand, counting down.
AGGGGATGGGCTAATTTGTCAAAGGGGCGTCTTCAATTATTTATACTTTCCTCTACATATATAACATGTTTCTTTTTCTTGTCATTAATATTTTAAGACGCTTCCCTCTGCAAAATGTTTCATCGGAATGAATCAAAGTGACATTAAGCTTTATCTGCACCCCAACTGCACCAGTATAAACTTGATCAAACTATGATGATAGCATAAATTGTTTTTGACATGTTGAGTTGATGGTCAGGGAGTGGAGTCTCCGGGATTGTTTAAGACAGACATTGACTGGTGTATCGTAAATTAAATAGCCAAGAGGTTTCGGGAACAACTTGTGCCGCTGGCTGTAAATTGTCTTGGTACTGACACGAGTGGAGCGTGGCCATCAAATTGTACACAACAAATAATGTCCATCTTGAATCATCTCATATTAGTCAGTCTTAATGTTCAATTTGTTTTCAATTCAGTGTCTTCAAGGCTCCCTGGAAGAAACTGCTTTTGTCTTTGAAGAAGGCAGAAAATAATGGATAATGGTAGACAACGCCATTAGTATATTGGCAGATTCCTCCCTTGTTCAAGAAATGTAAGATATTTAAGAATGCCAATGTGTTGACTTTCTAAACGGGTCATATTTATTGGTCTAGCATGTGGCTACGTGGGAGAAGGTGCCAGTGTCTTTGATGACCTGACGTGACTTTGGCAAATCAAAATTTGGCAGCACGGTGGCCCAGTGGTTGGCACTGTCGCCTCACAGCAAGAAGATCCTGCGTTCGAGCCCCGTGGTTGTCCAACCTTGGGGGTTATCCCAGGTCGTCCTCTGTGTGGAGTTTGCATGTTCTCCCCGTGTCTGCGGTGGGTTTTCTCCAGGTGCTCCGGTTTCCCCCACCATCAAAAAGACATGCATTTTCAGGTTGATACTCCTGTCTGTGCCCTTGACCAAGGCAATAGGAAGAATAACTGGAGTTGGTCTCCGGGTGCTGCTCGGTGGCTGCCCACTGCTCCTAGCTACACAGATAGGATGGGTTAAATGCAGAGCATAATTTCCCTATAGGGATCAATAAGGTAGTATCGCAAAATAAAAAAAAGAAAAAATCGTAATATACGTTTCACCCCCGCAGAAAGACAGCATGGAATTTATCCATTAAATTGGCCATGTGATGCAGTTTTGTGTTTTGTTGGATTCCTCACCAGTTTTACCACCCTTGGGGAAAATACCATGTTTTTCAGCTTCGACAATGAATTGAAAACTTTGCTACAGAAACACACAAAATTTTAAAAGCAGATAAAGTATACAAGGGGAAGTATATCCTATATGATTTATACAGTTATACTTGGATTTATGCAGTGATTACTTTTAATGTTATTTGTTTGTTTTTTGCAGTAGTGTTGTCTTTTTGTGAATAAGAAAAATTAGATAATTTAAATGTTTCATGCATTTTAAGTGGGTGACCTGAAATGCCCTTAAGGACACTCACTTAGCAATCAGGGTCATGTGGCAGCTGATACCATACTGACATAATTCTGTGAAATTATCTCTTTTTTTCTATTTTGCAACATATTGGTTATCCAAAGATTCAACACATTTGTTTTTCTGCCTTTACAAGTCTAGTTAAATGTATTTATACATATCAGCTATAAAAACCCCAAATTCTCCAACCTGCTAACACGTGTTAACTAACTCGTTTTAGGTTTACATGTGTATGAGCATACATAGCAGCTTGAATGTGTGTTTTGTAAGGGCTTACCTGAACATTTCCACAGTGAAATACTTTGCATCCAGCTTGTGATTCCAGCAATGCCTCACATTTTAACTCTAATAATTGAACAACAATTTGTCCCAAACAAAAAATGTTTGCCTGAGGGCTGTAATTCTTCTCTCAAAAACCACTTAGAGACAGAGAAGCAAATCAGATTTCGAGGACGGCCCCGCTTTTAGCCTTCACTCCCACAGCAGGTCATAGCTGGGCCATTCACCACATGTGAGACCTCCCACACAATTACACATATGCAAGTGCACACACCAAAAATGCATACATACAAACAAACAAACACATAGACACACATATGCATAGATACACAAAAACACCCCGCTAGGCTACTTGTTGCTAAGCTGCTCAAAGAGGACTAATCCAAGTGTAAAGACGTGTACTCTCAGATCTGGTTTTAAACCTAAAATCTGATTTAAAACCTAAAATCTCTCCCAATGAGATGATTAGTGAAAATTAAACATGTCCACTGATGCCCATGCTATTAGCCAATGACAATGATTGGCATAGTTAATATGTGATTCATTTCTTTCTGTTCATTTAATATTATATGCATGTTTGAATAAATGCAGCTAATTACTAGCTGCGTGGCGGTATTCCATTGCCTAACAACACGGGGATCCCGGTTCGAAGCCCCATGTTGTCTCCGGCATAGTTGGGCATCCCTACAGACACAATTGGCCGTGTCTGCGAAGCCGGACGTGGGTATGTGTCCTGTTCATTGCACTAGCGCCTCCTGTGGTCAGTCAGGGCGTCTGTTCAGGGGAGGCAGGGAACTGCGGGGAATAGCGTGATCCTCCCACATGCTACATCCCCCTGGTGAATCTCCTCACTGTCAGGTGAAAAGAAGCGGCTGGCAACTCCACATGTATCGGCAGAGGCGTGTGGTAGTCTGCAGCGCTCCCTGGATCACCAGAGGGGGTGGAGCAGTGACCGGGACGGCTCAGAAAATAGGATAATTGGCCAGACGCAATTGGGGAGAAAAGGGGGGGGGTTGTCTAATTATTGATTAAATATAGTCTAATAAATAAATAAAAACTTGCATGCGAAACTTATTCCAACCTTAGATACCCAGATAAGTTGTACTGGGGTCTATCTTTTTTTTTTCTTTGTGTGCGTGTTTTTCTGATTTAGTTAATAGTCAGAACAAATATGCTTTCTCTCTGACTTTTGAACAACCTTATCTTGTTGATCATAAAAGCTGTGTATGGCCTTGTTGGATCCAAAGGATTGCATAAAAAACAACGGAGGGGGTTTGAAGCAAACACTTTAAACGATATCTTTTGAAAAGAGGCATAAATGTTTCCTTGACTGGTACAGCATTGTACCCTTGAACCTCTATAGTTCAAAAATATCACAACTTCATTTTGGTTTTATAGCAAACAGTGACTGTGAGTATATATATATATATATATATATATATATATATATATATAATTTTTTTTTTTTTGTTAATTCTTCTCTGATGTTTTCAAAACTTATTGACTTTTCCGCCAGAAAAGCAATGTTACGTTTTTTACGGTAAAAACACAAGAGTTTAACCGAGATTGGGAAAGTGTAGAGAAGTAAAGGGAATTAGCCCATGCTGTTTTCACTGATTTGTCTGTGATCTTTGCGTTCTTTATTCAGAGAATCAAACTTTCCTGAAGGCTCTTTCATAGCACCCTGGAGGGATGCTCAAACACAGCCAAGAGAAAATGTTGTCTTAAAAGTGTCACCTTGGTGTCATCTAATACAGATCTACATATTATCGCCATTTATCAAAACAATCTCCCTGGCACTCGGGATGCTTGTAAGCCTATGTGGCGCGTGTGACTGATAGGTGGGCTAACGTAATTCTGTTGCTTCCACAGTTGCAGTGATAGGCTGTTAATCTGGATTTAGATTTCAGGTCGACTGTCTGACTGAACAAATAATCTCGCTGAGTAGTCCGGCAGTGAAAAGAAGAAGTGTGACTCCGCCAAAGTCTCGCTCATGCTCGGACCTGACAGTCTGAGGGTAATCTAGAATCACTGTGCATGACCAGGGATGGCAATCTCCGTTACTGTTAGGCAAAAGCCATCCCAGATGATAAACCGGTACTCTTAATGTTGACAAATATGATGAATATGGCTACAGATCCAATGTGGAACAGAGGAGACGGATGCTTGAGCAAAAGTACTTTTTGATTGAACTGCATTGGTGCTGAGGCGTAACCAGCCACCCTGTCCTGTAGAGCAGTGGTGATATTTCTTAAACAAACTGGACTAGGACCAGCAAGGTGCTTCTACATTTTGTGCGAACCCAAGATTGATTGTTCCCTTGTCCCCTGTCCCTGCAATACATTTGCATAATAATTCATCATCAACTAGCAGCAGCTGTTAACTACTGTCACTAGGCAACAAGGCTTGGGATGCAAAAAAAAAAATATTGGTTGGTGTTTTAGGGTAATGAATTTGTTGCCAAAACCAAAATGATGTGAACGGGCAACACTTTGCGGCACGTGCATTCAAGCTGCAGATGGAGAAAGCTTTTGAGGAGACAGGCAGCATGAGAAATGCTTTTGGGTGCTTTAGTTGGAGTGCATTTACACGGCCATAAGACGAGTTTATCAGTAGAACTGCTGCTGGCCAGTTTCCTCGATAGTTTTCCTCACAATGTCACAAGTGTGTTTTCTGCTCTACTTGCAGTTCACTGCTTCCATACCAACAGCGGACTATACAGCAATTCACATGAAGCGGGCTCAAAAACATCATCTTCAAGCGCACTCGACTCCTTGGATTTTTGGAAAAAGCTTTCACTCCAATCAAATGAACCGAACTTTATGGTCAAATGGACCTGGGTTGGCTCCAAAAGCTCTTTTTTATTTTTTGGATGTTTGTCCCCCTTTTTCTCCCCAATTGTACTTGGTCAATTACCCCATTCTTCCGAGCCGTCCCAGTTGCTGCTCCACCCCCTCTGCCCATCCGGGGAGGGCTGCAGACTACCACATGCTTCGTCTGATACATGTGGAGTCGCCAGCCACTTCTTCTCACCTGACACTGAGGAGTTTCACCAAGGCAATGTAGTGCGTGGGAGGATCACGTTATTCCCCCCAGTTCCCCCTCCCCCCTGAACAGGTGCTCTGACTCAACAGATGAGGCGCTAGCGCAGTGAACAGGACACACCTACATACATATGGCTTCCCTCCCGCAGACACAGTCAATGGTGTCTGTAGGGATGCCTATGTAGGCAACATAGGGATTCAAACCGGCGATCCCCATGTTGGTAGGCAATGGAATAGATAACCATGCCACCCGGACGCCCTCCAAAAGCTCCAACATGAAAACACCAGGTGGTTTTGGTACAGCTCCAAACATATAATGGACAGGTTCCTTTGCAGTGAGGACACAACCTGATCCAATTCAAAGTAGTAGGATAGGTCACTAAACTATGCCCTCTTCTGCACAGAAGTCTGAGGACTGCACATCTTTGTTTAATGACATGCACTTGGATCACAATATCATGAGATCCTGCCTTGATTCACACTGAAATTACCCTCACACACAACTCTGCTATACAGACCAGAGGATCCAAGGGAAGTGAAATAACGATCCACTGACACCGCTGGTGCTGATGCTCCATTTTACGCCCGCAGTCAGTCAAATGGGCAAAATGCTGCTAGCCAATGATAACAAACTGCTTGTGTTTATCTCGATAGAGAAATGCCGGCGCGAATATTCTGACCAATGAGAGAATAATTTGCTCGCGCGTGGCATTTGTTGACACGTTCTGGTTTGCTTAAAACTGCTGTCGCGTTACACACAGTCTGAACGAAGCAAACAAACTATAGGTCCGACAACACCACAAGACTTTCAGTAACAGCACACAAATGGTCTGCAAAATAAAAATGCATTGAATCTCTGAGGGTTGAATTTCCTGGTACAAGCCAACCAGCCCTCAGCCATGTAGGAATATCCCTTTTGATAACACAGACACAGCAAATTTAGTAATGCTGCATAATGCATTCTCATGTAATGGATATTTAATGTGAAAATGATGGCCTTTTGAAATCAAAGTAGCATGTGGGCAGAAGAATAAGGGGTGTTTAGGATTATCAAGCCAGCTGGTTATTTTGTGGTACTAGGCCTTCTCGGCTGAATGGTAGGACAGACTGCAATTTCTTTAAGATATCCATCAACAAGAATTAATGGCTTTTCGTGGGCATTTCCTTGACAAATGGCTTTTTTTTTCTTCCAATGGTTAATTAATAAATGAATGGATGGTGATGAATAGCCCCTGTTTTCCCCCGGTAATGAAATAATACACAATTTTCCTGATTTGTGTTTAATTATCTGAAAGAGCATTCTCTTGCGATTCAGGGATATTTCCATTTTTCCATTTCCTTAGACAGAACAGCATTCCCTGTGTCACGCAGACAAAAGACAGCATCGACAGCAAGAGAACAGGCCGATTGTGTTTAGCGATAATTTGATGCACTGTATGGCTGCTATCCTGTAATTTCGAATAGTTTTTTTTTTAGAATATAATACTCTTTATTAGTCATTTTGTACATGCATACAAATGAAATTTACCCTCTGCATTTAACCCGTCCTAGCTGTGTAGCTAGGAGCAGTGGGCTGCACCCGGGACCAACTCCAGTTATTTCTTCCTATTGCCTTGGTCAGGGACACAGACAGGAGTGTTAACCCTAACATGCATGTCTTTTTGATGGTGGGAGGAAACCGGGGCACCCGGAGAAAACCCTCCACAGACACAGGGAGAACATGCAAACTCCACACAGAAATGATCTGGGACGGCCTGGGGTTCGAACCCAGGACTTTCTTGCTGTGAGGCAACAGTGCTAACCACTGGGCCACCGTGCTGCTCAGTAAAGACAATATGTTGAGAGGACAATAACGTCCAAGGTAAGGTATTAAAAGGCTTCGTATATCATTGTACTTGTCGTACTACTTAAAAGTTGATTACAGTGTGTGACAATTTGCTGTTATATGATGCTATTGCAATTTATACATAGCAGCATTGTGTTCAAACTGCAGCTGTGACTGCAGGGATAAGAGGGGGTCAATTTGTGAAATATTTGTATGGGATATTTGTGTCATTATATTGTTTCCCATATCACCTGAATTTCATCCAGTCTCCAATGTAGGCGTCTCTACAGTGACGGCAATATGGCTCCAGAGAGCGAGCGTGACCTCGTGCATTTGGCGTATGAGCTGCGGTGCTTAATAAGACAACCCACTGCTGACAGTCAAAAGAAAAGAAAAACATCGGCAGAGTCCAAAAGAGAAAAGAGTGCACCGCACTGCATGGCTCAGACAGGAAGCATGAATATCACAAGAAGTGGGAAATCAAGCATCAATGTGACAGTGTTTTGAGCATGGAGGTTCACTCTGGCGGAAGCTGAGACTGCTGCAGACAAACAAACACTTCAGGCGGTAAAGGGAAAAAAAAGATGAAAAAAAGAAAGTGTTCCGGAATCAGCAAAAAAGGCTTGCAGTCATAAGCACATGGCTGATTGATTGCAGTGAAGAAAATCCCCCTCGGCACTGATCAATAACATGCAATGATATCATGACTAGAGTCAAGGATGAAGAGGATGGGATAAGCGGAAGAAGCATGATAAATATTATATATATATATATATATATATATATATATATATATATATATATATATATATATATATATATATAGATGTGAGGGGAGGGATTGCGATCAGCCCTTAACTAACGGCTAGCTCTCGTTAATGAGTGTTTCTGTTCGGCTCTTTCCACAGATAACAAACGTTGAGCCTATGTGTGGTGAAGTTAGGCTCACAACATCATTTGCGTGAAGAAGGCCTGGAAGTGACAGTGGAGAAGCAACACTTTCACATCAGCACTATGTTTGCTTGTGTGTGTGTGTGTGTACATGTTTAGCTATACTAATGTGGACCAAATGTCCTCATAAGGATAGAAAAACCAGAAACCACCTACCTTGTGTGGACATTTTAGAGGTCCTCACAAGTAAAAGGGTCTATTTTAGGGTTAGGATTTGGTTTTAGGGTTAAGGTTAGAATTAGGGTTAGGTTAAGGTTAGGGTAAGGGTTAGGGTTAGGCATGTAGTTTGCGTGGTTAAGGTTAGGGTTAAGGGCTAGGAAATTAATGTAGTCAATGAGGGTCCTCATAAGGATAGTGAAATGAGTGTGTGTGTGTGTGTGTGTGTTGGGTGGGGGCAAGTTTGGCATGTGTCCAGTAAAACTTTGTAAACTGCAACACGGGGATCGCCGGTTCGAATCCCCGCGTTACCTCCGGCTTGGTCGGGCGTCCCTACAGACACAATTGACGGTGTCTGCGGGTGGGAAGCCGGATGTGGGTATGTGTCCTGGTCGCTGCACTAGCGCCTCCTCTGGTAATTCTGGGCACCTGTTCGGGGAGGAGTGGGAACTGGGGGGAATAGCGTGATCCTCCCCCGTGCTACGTCCCGCTGGCGAAACTCCTCACTGTCAGGTGAAAAGAAGCGACTGGTGACTCCACATGTATCGGAGGAGGCGTGTGGTAGTCTGCAGCCCTCCCTGGATCGGCAGAGGGGGTGGAGCAGTGACCGGGATGGCTCGGAACAGTGGAGTAATTGGCCAAGTACCGTTGGGAGAAAAAGAGGGGGGGGGGATCCAAAAAAAATTTAAAAAGTAAACTTTTGAGAGAGTAGGGAAACTAAATTCAAGTAAAGATGAACATGGGAGCCGGAAACATGTTATTGAATAAAGTCATTTTTTGTGGCTTGCGTACGAGCTTTTCATTTCTTATCCAACATGTCGTCAAAAACATGCTGAAAAAATTCAGTCTACACTGTAAAGGATTTAAAAACTACATTTAACTCCAGGCAAATCTCGTCTACAAGGAGCCCTACAAAAGTTTGGGGTTCTGGAAAATTCCTGACTGTAATTCATGTCCATCTCAGTTGGCACACAACCTGTTGTCATCAGAAAAAATGTCTGCTACCCTTTTCCCTGACCGGTTACTGACTTTCAACTCTATTTCTCTTTTGTACATCACCCAAAATATCACAACCCTATACATTAACACAGCACAATGAATACTCATAAGATTTTAATAGGTTTCTATATATTTATATTCAAATTTTGATCAAAATTTTATGGGGCGACCGGTTTGGGGAATGCTACAGCTGCTGAGATCGCCCTAAGCAGCCATTTTGGCATATAGACTGGGACAGCGCTATGAATTCTTAACCACTTTCTTTGATGCTACTATAACCTCATTCTGTGAACCAATTGATGTACCCACCCATGATAGTCCGTATACACACACACACACACACACACACACACACACACACACACACACACACACACACACACACACACACACACACACACACACACACACAGCTTAAGGCCATAAATGTAATGTACACACTGCAATTTTATAGTCACCTTATGATGTTCAGAATGATTTTCACCGTGCTGTTTTGCTGCACCCCCAGTACATGCTAATTGGATGGCCCGAGCACGGCGTGCACATCAAAAAAGCAGGGTTTAACCATCCTCGCCAGTTAAACTAGTTATTGACCTCCAATAGTTCAGACAGCCTCACTGCGCCAGTCCATGCTACTGATCAATTCATACACTCGTTTCCCAGCCTGCAAGAGGGATTACAGCAACACCAGTCACATGTACCATCTCACCAATAGGCTGCTGTTCATGCCAATCACTCTAAGCAGTACAAAATGCCATAGATAGACAGACAGACAGACAGACAGACAGACAGACAGACAGACAGACAGACAGACAGATAGATAGATAGATAGATAGATAGATAGATAGATAGATAGATAGATAGATAGATAGATAGATAGATAGATAGATAGATAGATAGATAGATAAAGTGATGGTTGGCCCAATGAACAATGCAACATATTTTTTATGGTTTACTCCTTTTAAGACCACGAAAGCCTGGGAGTCTATTACATTTCTGAATAGCCATCTCCCTGTTATATGTTCCAACCAAACCAGTTCACACAAATCCCATCAAACCAAGCGCCAGCAGGTGAAGTACTAAACTGAGCTGTAGATTACGTTGTTCTTTTCTACAATTGATAAAAACTAATTTTGCTGTGAAAAAAAATCAATGGAAAAGGGGTAAAAACACATTACTGATCTCAGTTTTCATTTCTTCTCAAAAGAATAAATGTGATGTGCCATGTAAGAAAAAAAACAAAAAACAACAAGCACCATAACGGTAGCACACGATACCGTTACAGTCATGCTGCATACATTCCACTGGATCAATGGAACTTATTGGGGCAGAAATATATATATATATATATATATATATATATATATATATATATATATATATATATATATATATATACCCAAATCTTCACTGTTGGTTGTCGGTAACTTTTCAAAGACCCTCTAATGTGCTACTCTGTGTATTGCAAATCACATTTTCACATAGGAATCCTTATCATGGGTGACTCACGTGTTTTGTGATGGCCGTGAATGCGTGTGGTGAGCGTGGTGGAGGCCCTCTGAGTGGTGGTGTGGTCCAGGGTCCACATCTGCGTTGAGTCATGGAGGACAGTGGGGTTGGATGGAGAAGGGCTGGGGGTCGCCGGCCCCGTGGCAGAATTGGTTCGAGAAGCAGTTGAAGTTGTTGCCATAACCCCGGGTCCTCGCCCATTACGATTTCCAGGATTCCGAGGAGTCACCTGACTACCTGAGGCTCCGCCCCCTCTCGGGTTGACGGTGGTAGTAGTGGTAGCCGATTGGGTTATACCTTTGGCCACCGTTACAGTTCTAGCTGTGGGGTTGCCTCCGCCGATTGTCGTGGTGGTGGTTGTATCAGGGTTTTTAGGGACGCCACTAGGTTTAGAGAGAAAGATAGGATCCTGGCCCATTCGATTAGCATCCACCAGGTCCGTTGGCACGTAATCCCTAACTGTCCCCACAACGATCCACTTCAGTAGCATTAGGCTCAATCCCAAACCAATGAAACCAATGAGTAAAGGGACCACACATAGCCATGTCTGCTGGCGTGGCCACAGTGTGCAACCTCCGCAACGCAGGGGCCCCTGGTCCTGGGCCTGACCCTCCCCACGGCCCCCTGAGCCCCCAGGACCCTCTGGCTCCTCCAGAATCACCGCCCCAGAAACGGCTGCTCCAGAGCACTCACTCATCCTTCCTTGCCGTCCTTTAAGGCTCATTGAAGATTAAATAAGGGGTATGCATGGATAACACGTGACGAAAAGGATCCCCAACGCAGCAGGACACGAGAAAGACAGGGAAAGGTGGAGAAGAAGGAGAAGAAGATTCCGCGTGAAGACGGGCTGCTCACAACCACTCTCGCCAATATGTAATCCAAGAGTAGAGAGGCTGGGGGGGGGGTGTGTGCAGTGGATAGACACAGACACACTATCAAAAGCACACACTCTCACACGCAGGCACTCCCAGACAGAAGGTGTGGTATGTAAAAGCTGTCATAGATGGGTAATCGTCAAATTAGTCCACTCTTTAGTCCTGTTCCGCTCCTGGTGTCCGTTAACACACACTAACACGGAGGCAGCCGGTTTCTAACTTTTAGATCCAGGGTAAGGAGGCGGGAACCAGATAAAATCAAATCATGGTTTTGTCCGGGAGAATCGGAGGCAGGGAGAAAAAAAACACAGATGGGAGGGGAAGATATCCGCGGATGAGAAGATGCTGTCGCATTAATGTTCAGATGGCAACGCAGCAAAAAAAAATCCACAATTCCCAAAACGCAGCTTTTCCCTACTTCGCAGCGAGATGTGTCCCCTCCACGCACATCGGAATGTTTAATGTTGCTTAGCCTTGGCTGCTGCTGCTGGTGGTGGTGGTGGTGGTGAAACTTGCAGGGTGGGTCTT